>NC_056746.1:906526723-906826723 GCF_019279795.1 Protopterus annectens
TTAATTTCTAGAGTTAATAAATTAAAGCTGTTAACCACTATATAAGATTTTCCCCTTTGGGTTAATTAGATCTTAGCAAGTAAAGGTAACAATTTCATTAGTGAAAAAGGTGATATGTAACACATATAAAATCTTACCAGTTGTTGAAGGAAATGAAGCAGAGAAACTTAGACTTGTATTGGGAAAGGGATTAGATGTTTCCACTCCCAGAGAACTATGGGCATGGGTCCCACAGGCCTCTTGATATGCTACCACTAAAGACGATACCACGTTTTTGGACAGTAGGGTCTTTGGAAATATTTGTAATACTTAGTCAATTCTAAGCAGGTTTTATCCCTCTGCTTCTTCATATTGTTGGAGATGTCTTCAGGAGGTACTTGGAGACCAGCATCACATTTTCTGGAATTTCTGAAGTTTAGATCTTAATAAGCAGGAAGCACAGAATATTTTGAATAAATCAAGTATTGGTTCATTCCCACTTATCTCAGAAATGTTTTTGCTGGGGTCTACCAGATGCCAAGAACTAGGCATTAACCAACAATCCTTCACCCTCCTTTTAATGTTGATTGTAAAGAAGTAAATAACTCACAACTAGAAACAAACAACTCCTCCCATTGATCAAGATCTATTAAAATTGTTGAACAAACTCAGAAATGTTTAAATGGCTTCTATAACTATTGCATTATCTTCATAGGATCATAGGATCATTGAAATTTACTAAGCTATTGACCTGGAGGTCATTTCAAGCCTAGCCATTTATTTCATCCCAATGTAGTACCGTAGATACGCTAATCAATACCCAGGAATCCATTTAATAATGACTGCCTATGTCCAGGAGGGCTGTGGGTGCTATCTCTGGTAAGAATTTACAGTGCTCCACTTCAAAACTCCAGAGCAAATTGCATTTTTGGACTTGGCTGTAAACTTGCAATTTATGGTCTATGAGTTTTATACAAAGACATGTTTAGCTACACTAAGTTTTTAGAGTAATGCATAATATTATATGGCAACTCATGCAGTTATAGGATGGATCATTATAGCAGTTTTATGATGCTGTATTGTTTTTCCCTTTGTCTGTACATTTGTTATATATAACTTGCACAGATAGTTATGTATGGTGTTAATAAAAGTTTTTGGATAAAAATGTTTTACTAGAAAAAAATGTAAAAATAAAATATATTACTACTGATAAAAAATGTTTAACTGTTGTACCTTGGACCATGAAAGTTGCCTATGCATGCATCCAAGGCCCAACAGTGGGTCTGAGCAGTATCTTAACAACACTGATGCTATTCCAATATAGAATAATTGGTTTTAACAACTGGCTGACTAGCTGTTTCCATTCTAGGGGGATCCAGTATGTGTCAGTATGGCAGAAAATGATCAGCATTTATTTCTACTTTGCCAGGAACACCTTGAACCCCTCTCAGCATCACTATTGCACATTGGCCAAAGCTTTTGCTACCCCATTGTGCCTTTTTTAGTCACATTCTGCTTCTCTGATATTCTAACATAGTAAATTCTTATTTGGATTATAGCAAGATGGCTCTACTCAAAATACTAGTAGTCTAAACCAAAATATATCTCAGCTTGTGACTTGAGCACATCTGTTTCTGTGTAACTACAGAGACGTGGTTTCATTGTAGTGAGAGTACTCATTATGTACCAACATTCAGTGACTATCATGTCTTCAGACCCAGAGGTATCTGTGGAAGACAATCTGAATTTATCAGGGAGAGCACTATCTCATGGCAAATCCCTCAAGATCCTTACTTAGAAATTCTGGTAACTCCACATTAACTGAATAAATCTTAACAATCACATCAATGTTAGGTACAGATCTCCTTCCTTATCCCCTGTTGACAATAATAATTAACTAAACATTTTAGATAAAGGCATTATTCATTCTAGTGCTATATGTTTAGATGACTTCAATTACACTACTATCAACCTAGAACCTATAGGAACAATAGTAAATATTTCCAATGCTTCCTAGATTTTAATACAGACTCTTCTTGAACAAATTGTCAATGTTTCCATTAGTGACCCCAACATCCTTGATATTTTGATCATGAACATGGCTCCTCCCTGAACCCAACCCTGTGTTTCCCCCTTCCAAGTTAAATCTGGCCACAGATCCATTATCTCCTCTTTTATATCTGGTGGTACCCCTATTTCAAATTCCACTGTCTTTAGGGATTTCTCTAAAGCAAACCCATTGTATCTTGTAGATGATCTAAATACATTCTAAAGTAACCCTTCTCCTGCTGATCCCATCACCAAATATGCCACCACCACCTCTAATTTCTACTTATATCTAAATAGCTATGCAGATAAGTCCATCTCTATCTGCTCTAAATTAGCAGGAAATTTAAGCACAAACCCTTATGTTGGAATGCTCATATCAATTAATTATTTTACCGAAAAAAATACATCCAGATAATAAGTTTAAACAAATCAATTCACAAGGTAAATATCCATATTCTCTCTTCAAAAAAGTACTGAAACAGTAAAACAAAAATCTTAAATGTACCTTTAGGAAGTGTAAAGCTAAGTATGAACTCAGTATAGTTATTTCTAACAACGTTAATTGTAAATATTTGTTCAAATGTGTCAGGAAGCTAGTTTATCTACAATATGACTACCCACTTGGATCCTAGGAAGTAATCATTATCCTAACATATAAATTTTAGCCCCAACTTTGTTAAGCCCACCCCCAATATTCTTTTTAACCCCTAAATCCATCCCCCTAAAATTATTGTAGATTAAGGTCTATCAGCCCTATCCAAAATTGAAAATTGAGCTTTCTTGGACCCTGATAATTTATGAGTTTGTCAACTTACTGGCCATAAAAATGGCCTAGCTGGGCCTCTCCTTAACCTTTTTAATTTTAGCCTCTACTTAGGTTATGTACCTGATGACTGCAGTGCTAACACTGTGATTCACTACAAAAGAATGGAATATCACAGGTCCGTGCAATTATAGACCCAAGAGTCTCATCAATCCTTTATTTAAGCCTGTAGAGCACACCATATCAAAGCTTATTAATACAAGCTTATGACACCTCCTGCCTTTCAAACTCATGTGTTCATAGGTTCATAGGAATATAGTAAGATAAAGACCACTAGGGCCTTTATAAGGCTAGTTGTGCAACCCAAATATGTCCCACCAGTTATATGATTTAGAAATTTATATAAGGGTGATTGTTGGTTATGACATGATTTTCTGACTGCCTCTGTCCATCAAAGACATGAGCACCAAACCAGGAGTAAGCTTTTGATTTCCCTTCCAATGGTCCATGCTATGCTTAAATAGGGTTAGGGTTAGGGGGGGACTCTCTTTCACATGGATGAGGAGCTTATTCCAGAGAATATCTGTCTCTCCAACATGTCCTGTTTATGCTGTAAGCAAAATTTAAGTCTTTAGTTCTAGCAGATCTGATCCTGTTTGTTTTGCAGATGTGCAAAAGGATCATCAGCGTGGGATACAGGGATGACTTGTACACCAAGCGCAGACTGCATCTCAGTAGTCTGCAGGAGACTGAGTGTAGATATAGGGCTTTTTAGGCAATCCTCTTAGGGCATTGTGTTTATGCCCTGTATTCTTTTTGTAAGGAACCTTTGAGGACAGTCCAATGTGTCTGGTCAGGTACATATCAAAGGTGACATTATACTCAATAATGGATCTGAAAAGGACCTAATGTAGTGGTTTCAGTGACTTCCCTCAGCCTAGATGCCATGCTACTTATAAATTGAGCAACATAGAAAGATTTCCTTACTGCCTTGGACACATGTTGATCGAAGGCCAGGTTACTATCTGCATGTGATCCCAGATCCCTGACTAGTGGGTCAACTGTTAGGGATGTTTTATCAGTGATGTAGTTTTCTGATGTTGCTGACTTCCCAAAATATATTATAATACATTTCTTGGCATTGAGATTTAAGCCATGGCTTTGGCACCAATCATTTGCCTGTGTTAGACTTTCTAAGATTATTGGTCTTGGGGAGTTTCAATGATTGATCCCTGGTTGAAATCATCTACAAACTAGGTTAGCCAGAGGCCTTTGATATTGGTCTTGAAATCTGAAAAGGAGATGCAAAAGAAGAGGGGACCCCGCAGGGAGCCCTAAGGGATTTCACTAGTGGTGAGCCTCTGTGGGGATGGTCTCATCAAGCCTAACTTCATGGATCCTATCTGTGAGCCAGATGGCTATCTAGAGCATTATATAGGGGGGTTTATGCCTAATTTTTTAAGCTTGTTAACAATGCCTGAGTGGGGTATTGTATCAAATGCCTTAGCCTGGTCAAGGTAAGCAGTATACACTGTTTTACCCTCCTCCATTGCCTTGATGTCTGTCTCAAAGAAGTCCACCATGTTCAATAGGCATGACCTTCCTTTGACTGAGCCAAACTGGGATGGATCCAGTGTCTGAAGGTCTCCTATATCTTTGTTGATCATTCTCTTGACAATTGTTTCCACGCCTTTGCATATAAGACTAGTGAGACTAATGGGTCTGTACTGGGGTCTGTTGGTGGTACAACCTTATGAAAAGGGATGTCTGTTGTAGTCCTGCATTCTCATGGCATGAAGCCTGTTTTGAGACTATAGTTATATAGTAACTCCAGTGGCCCTGATAGGTCATAATTTAGACTATTCAGGAGGCATCTCCTAATATTATTGGAGTCCATTTAGGCTGTGTTTTTGGCCTAAGTGAGTGCAACCAGAACATGCTCTGCATTTGTAGTTGAAAGCGTTATGTTTGAAGGTATTTCTTGGAATGTTGCTGGTGGTGAGTGGGGGTGGTAAAGTTGGAAATGAATTTGTCAGCCAGCAAATTCACTATATCAGCTAGCTCAGTGAATAAGTCACCATTAACTACCGGTTGAGCACACTGTTGTGTGCTGCCTTTAAGGTTTCTTGATATAGCTACATAGCTGAAGAAGGCCTTATGGTTGTCTTTTGCCAGAGAAGCTAACTTGACCTCAGACCTGGCTTATTGGACCTGAATAGCCTGTCTAATTTGATGAGAGAGGTCTTAACAATATGGGAGTTACAATTCCTGTTTTTAGCCATGATTTTTTTCATAATGTTGTATAACCTGTTTAATTTAGGATGCCATTAAGGTGGTTTGTTTTTGGAGTTTGCTTTGGGCTTACTTCGGGTAGGTACCACATAGCCTCTATGAGGGAATTGATATGGTTGTACAGAGTTTCTATAAGCAATTCTGTATAGGCTGCTGTGTTCTTTGGGTTTGGAGGAACACTGAAGTTTGACAAACTAGTAGTTTGCCTTAAATAGTTCCTAACTGATTTTCAAGGAGTCAGCTTTATGTTCAGACCTTACCCGGGAGGACATGAAATTGGGGGAGTGCAGCCTTCTTCCATATTTGTGAGTATGAGGTCCAGTATGTTTGAACCTCTAGTGGGAGTATGTACTAACTGTTCAAGAGTGTTTGTATTTACAAAGTCCAGGAATCTCTGTACCTACAGGTTTGGGACCTTATAGGATTCCTTGTCTATAGAGGGGTAATTAAAGTTCCCCATGAGTAGGTTGGTGAGTACCTCCAGTATGTCTAAGTATACATGGGACATAGAGGATGACCTATAGCTTGTTAGGATATGGTACAGGATTTTATCTATGGTGACCTGTGCATGGAGAATCTCCAGTGCATCATCCTGCTTTGCCAACCTAGAGGTATGCTTCTTATTGATCTATATTGAGACAGTGCTACCTTTAGTCCCTGTCGAGCTGCTGGTCTGAAAGTGTGGAAGTCATTGAAACCTTGCACTTCCTGAGTAATCTCTGTGGTTTTTAACCATGTCTCAGTAACTGCATGGATGTCTACATTCCCCAGAGTGAGGAGAGTTTGGAGGGAGCATATTTTTTTTGTTTAGGCTCATGGCATTAAACAGTAACACATTGAGGTTCAGTTGAGTTTATTTGGCAATGTCAGTAGGCTTGTCAACCTGTTATTGTCTAATATTGACTCTGTTGATAGGATAAAGTTTTAGCCAGTATTTGAAAGCTTAGAAGGCCAAGTGCAGACCATTCTTGGCAAAGCAACATGGTTTGTTAACTATGTCTTCCCAAGCTGACAAATATTGGATTGCCTTAGATTAACACCAGAAACTCAGCCAATTGTTAAAATCAATCACACTTTGTTCATATTATAGCATATGGACCTTAGGGTTAGGGTTTGGGTTAAGGTAAGTGGGTAGATAGTAGTGTACGTTTAGTTTAGTGTAGCGTTAGATGTAGGAATTTAAGTGTATGTGTGTGGTTGCTGTTTCTTTGATGTGCTTGTGTTATGTGTATGTGTTTCGAAGTAGCAAATTTTTTCCATGGGAAAATAAATTCGCTGTTCTGAATGTTCGATATTTTCATGTTTAGATGTTTTGGGGCCAATGAGATAGCGTTCGCTATTTTCATCTTTCAATAACGTGATATAAACGCGTTACTACTTACTACTATTTTTTTACTTTCTTACGTTCTTTCTTAACACTCTCATCTTTGTAATAATAATCGACTCTCTCTCCGTGTCCTTAATTTTTCCTCCTGCCTATTACTCCTCCTCATCTCATTCTATTCCTCTGTTTTGGCAGCAGAATACTCTGTTATTTTTTACTTCCATATGTTATTAGAATTCACTTCTGCAAAGTGTCTTGCTATTTGCAGCATATATTGTATTATAGGTTCATAGGTTCATAGGTTCATACTAGGCTATCTGCCCGAGGGCATTTACAAGCCTAGCCCATCGTTTTGTGGCTTAGGCCACCCCTTTAGTATGGGGAACTATACCCATTATTTTTCTGTGCCTCTGTCGAGCAGTGACACTGAGGTAATCCCTGGGGTATATCTGCGATCTCCCATCCATTGGTCAAGATTTCTCTTGAACAAGGCCAGCGAGGTGCTCTGCCTCACATGTACCGGGATTTTGTTCCACAGCATAGGGAGTCTTTGGGTGATGAATCTATCCCTCCAGCACGTCCTATTAATAGCCGTGTCAAGGTTTAAGTCTCCCGCCCTTGTGGCTCTGATGGATCTAGATTTTTTGAGGTGAAGCATATTCATCAAATCTGGGTTTGACATGGCCTTGTATGTTAGGCAAAGGTCACCTCTGAGCAAGCGGTGCGACTGAATAGAGCTGGAGTTCTTTCAGTCGGGCAGCATAGGACAGATTTTGAGACCCTTTATCCTTTTGGTGAGGAACTTTTGTGGCCTCTCCAGCTGCTGCAAGTGTCGGGTCAGATACATTCCGAATGGGGCATTGTACTCAATCATTGGTCTGATGAGTGATGAGTAAAGGGAGACTATGACCTCCCTTGATCTAGATGAGAATCCCTTCATGATAAGGTGGGCAATGTAGAAGGTCTTCCTAACTACTTTAGCTACATGGGTGTCGAATGACAGACTACTATCAACCTGGGTCCCCAGGTCCCTGATAACTTCTTCTGTGCTCAGTGGATTGCCACCTATTTGGTAGCTAGGGGTAACCTTGTTTTTCCCGAAGGGTATGACTATGCATTTTTGGCATTTAACTTTAGGCCGTGGCTCTGGCACCAGTTATCCGCTTCTGTGAGACCCTTCTGAAGGATATCTGTGTCAGATGTGTTTTCTACTATGGCCCAGTTTGCAGTCATCTGCAAACTTTGTCAGCCATAACCCTCCTGTGTTTGCTTGTACTTCGGAAAAGTAGATGCCAAACAAGAGTGGGCCCAGGACTGAGCCCTGTGGGACACCACTTGTGACAGGCTTTGAGTCTGACATGGCGCCAGCAGCTCTGACCCTGTGGGTTCTGTCACTCAGCCAGTTTGCAACCCATCTTGTGATGTATGGGTTGACATTTAAGCTGATGAGTTTTTCAATGATACCCGAATGGGGTATTGTATCGAAGGCCTTAGCCAGATCGAGGTAGGCTGTATGGATGGCCTTTCCCTCATCAATGGCTTTGGTGACTGTTTCGAAAAAGTCAACCAAGTTTAAAAGGCATGATCTGCCTTTGACAAAGCCAAACTGGGTTGGATCCAAAGTCTGCAAATTCCCTATGTCTTTATTTATGAGGTCCATTATGATCCTCTCCATGGCTTTGCAGATAAGGCTTGTCAAGCTAATGGGCCGGTAATTTCCAGGGTCGGTGGAGGCACCGCCTTTGTGAAGTGGTACCACAGTTGCAGTGCGCCACTCCTGGGTGCGTATCCAGAGGTAAGACTTTGATTAAACAGCTGTCCTAGCTGTGGGTTTAATTCCTCATTGAGTTCATGGAGCACACAGCCGGGGACACCATCAGGTCCCATGGATGCTGTGTTTTTGCTTTGGAGAGAGCAGTTCTCACTTGGGCGCTGGAGATGTTTGGGGGCTGCAATCGTTTGGTATAGATATCTCTCCTTTTGGGGAGGGGAGAAGTTTGCACTGAACCTGTCAGCCAGTATGTTGGCAATGTCTGTAGGATCAGTAATCTTCACATCATTTTGAACTAGCTCTGAGCATATCTGGGAGTTTCCTCCCAGGTTTCTAACATAGCTAAAGAAGGCCTTATGATTGTCTTTTGAGTCTTTAGCTATTTTTCTCTCGAAATTTGCTTTGGATGATTTTATGAGAGCTCTTAGTTTTTTACTTATAGTGATCAAGGGTGTCTTACCTTTTAAGGATTTTGCTCTATCTTGTAGTAGCTTCCTCCTTTTGTTGTAGAGTTTGTTTATGGCTGGGGTCCACCAGACTGGATGCTTGCCTTTGGTACAAAGAGTCTTTGTTTTGCTTGGGATTGCCTTATCCATGCAGTCCTGCAGGTGCTGGTAGAAGGCATTTGTAAGTGATTCAGCGGCTTGAGTACTGTTTTCCACGGCTCGGGGCATTAAAGGAGACCACACTAGTCTTTAGAAGTGTGAAGTCGGCTTTTGAGAAGTTCTTTACTGTGGTCTTTTTATTTCAGGTGGGGGTGGGATGAGGACCTCCAGCGAGATTAGTTTGTGGTCTGATCTCACCAGTGAGGGGTACACCTCCGGTGTTGAACATTGTGCTCCCATGTTCGTGATGATGAGATCAAGTATGTTATCTCCTCTTGTGGGGATGGTGACTAGTTGTTCCATGGCATTTGAGTTTATGAATTCCAGGAACTTTTGGGCTAGGGTGTTTGGGCTTGAGTAGTGTTCCCAGTCTATATTAGGGTAATTGAAGTCACCTAGTATGATGGTGTTTGGTGATACATTTATCCCCTCTAGTGTTTTCAGGAAGGCCATGTGAGGTTCCTGAGTTTGTGAGGGTGGCCTGTAACATGCTACAATTTGCAGAGCAGTCTTGCCTATGGTTAATTGCACCTGGATGGTCTCCGATGCATCGTGCGTTGCCACCAGTCTTGAGGTGTGGGTGTCCTTGATGAATATGGATACCCCCCCTCCTTTCTTGGTATTGTCCAGATTTTGGGGCCGGAACGCATGATATGAGGTAAAACCTGATAGCGCCGGGGTGCTCTCAGGAGCCTTGAACCAGGTTTCTGTCACAGCACAGACATCGATGTTATTGATCTCAATTTAGCCTAGTAACAATCTATAAATGTATTTCAATCTGTCTGTGTTTTATCTGTTGTGGGAATTTTCTCCCTTGTACATAATTACTTATCACCTACTATAACATGTTTTTATGTGTGTTTTTGTGGAGCCTATCTCCCCATCTGATTGTAAAATGTTTAATTTGTTTCAGGGCTTTGCTCTCTTTGTATATAACCAACTATTGTTTACATGTTTTTGAATCTGTTTTGGAACTTTTCTCCCCAAATGAAATTTTGCTTTAAGGATTAATTGATTACTAATTGGATACTAATTACTTTTTAGTATATTAAGGCTGAGTGTCTTATTTTTACTGTTTTGTCTGATGAAGGCTCAGTATTAACTGAGCCGAAAGTGCTTACGAATAAACAGTTTTTAATCTGCTTCCCGCTCTCATCGTTTCTAGTACCACTACTTGTTTAATAGTTTTTAGTGGTTTGTAGTTTTAGTTTTCTGGATGGCTACTGGAAACGGAGCTGGGTCGCAGCTTCTCTTTGAAGACAACGATAATATTGAACATCTTTGTGAAAATGGCTCCCAACAAGATGATGCCATAGGTAACCTCACAGCCTTAGTCCAAGTGCTTCTAGGATGAGTTGAAGCACTTTCTCAGAAAGTGGATGCTTCGGTTCGTAGTGACACCCGTGGGGATATCCAGGATCCTGGCTTTCTGCTGCAGTGAAGCGTGAACTCCAATGGAAGCCCAATACACATTCAAACAACAAATGGGGCTGTTTTGGCACCGCAGCCAACGTATGCAGCAAGGCTTCTTCCTACGAACAATTGAGTGAACCCTGTGGTTTCAAGCAATCCAACAAACGGATCTGGATGCTCCATCCCTCCGGGGCAAGGTAATAGTTCCCAATTACCTAATGGAACTCTTGGTTTAAATAACAGTACCGATGTGCCTAATAATGATATGGGCTCTAGTTTACCTTCTTTTTTGAGGTTTTTCAGCAACGATAATTTTTTTGGAGATCAACAGAATAATTGTGCTTGCGATAGTGACTCTAGTAATGCACAAGCAAACAACAATTTATTAAGGTTTATTGAAGAATTTGACGCTAAGATGTACAAATGTAGGAAACTTCAATTGGAAGTTTCATACTTACAGGAATGCTGCAATAAGAAAATTATACCAAAAAGCCTCCGTCAATGGAGGTATCCAGCTGGCCTTATAGCAGGGTCTAAGTTCCATCACGAACTACTTCAATTATTTGACAATCAGGCTTTTGATTTTTTGAAAGCCTTAATAAATTACTATACAATGGAAATTGGTTCTTTCAAAACTGATCTGGACATTCTGGATCAGGTTATCAAAACCCACGTAGACTTTAATCGCTATAAGTTCGATTATTGTCGTATCTATAACAGCATTGACACAGCTATGGAAAAACTCCTACAAACAAAAAAGAAAAAGATAGCAAGAGATATCCTAGCTTATGCAAATAAGCAAGCATATCCGGACCCCCCAATTAGCCGTAATAACAATGATAAAAATGGTACTCATAATAATTTGGGGTCTGATAATAATAACCATAGTAACACTGATACTAACATCAATGTCACTCTTTCTGACGATGAAGAGATACAAAATGAATTACCCTGATGTAGTGAAAGACTTATTAATCAAAATAACAACAATAGGAGGGGTCAAAATCAATCTGGCCAGGATTTTCAGTCCAGATGCAATACCAATACCAGCAACAGGCGAAAGAATTTGAACAGGTCAACAACGAGGAACACAAAGAGACAACGCAAGAGATAGTAGTTGATACTGCCAATGATTTTTCTACTCCAATAACCTGCCTTTCATCTAAAGGTGACTTTAAGATCTTCAATTACACTACCCTTTCGGTTAATAAGGATATGGCAGACTTTCTATCAAAAGGATTAACCTTTGTTCCTGCTAAAAATATGAACATTGCTGATTCCATTATTGACCTAAAGTTATTTGTTCGCAAACTAAACTTGAATTTATTAATGGGTAATAATGGTTCTTGTAATAATAATAAAATAAGGGTTCCTAGTGTTTTTAACCTTCCATTACACCCTGAATTGCACATGTTCGAAAGGATGTGTGAGCTAGATATAAGGGAAGTTAGGAATAATAATCCTCATAAACTACATAATAATAATGTCTCTGATGAAGAATTAGATCTAATATCGTTTATAAAGAATTGTAACGTCAGAATAATGAAGCCCGATAAGGGCGGTGGGCTTGTGTTTATGGACCAGTCAGCTTATAACGAAAAGATAGAAACTCAATTGCACATGGATGCATATTGTCATGTGTCCCTTAATGAGGTTAATGGGGCTCACAACAAAATCAAACAAGTGATAGATGATTTATTTTTAGAAACATCTATTGACTTAGATTTGCATCAGTTTTTGTCTATGCTAGCTCCCACTACCCCTGCAATTTTTGGAACACCAAAGATTCATAAATCTTTAGATGACCCACCGTTTAGAATTATAGTTGACGGAAGGGGTTCAACTACTTATGGCTGTGCAAAATTTGTGGACAGTGTCCTTAAGCCTTTTTTAGAAACAGAACCACAGATCTGTAGAGATTTGTGGGCTTTTCTTGACGCAGTTAACAAATTAGAGTTCAAGCCCAATTGTTCATTTTTAACCATAGACATTAAAGACCTTTACACAGTCATACCACATGATTTGGGTATAGAATGGACTTCATAATTCCTTGTTAGGAAAAAAGCAGACGCTAATTCAATCTATTTAGTCACGACATTATTGGACCTCATTTTAACGAACAACTACATGACTTTTAACAATAACTTTTATTTGCAAAAGTCAGGGGTAGCCATGGGCTCTCCCTGCGGAGGCAGTTTTCCAACGCAGTTATGGCCCAATGGGAGTATTCTTGCCTTTACCAGAATCAAAGTTTTCAGAAGAATGTGTTTTGGTACACAAGGTACCAAGACGATATGTTTTGCTTATGGGTAGGTAATGTAGGAGAGATTCCTGAGTTTATTAGTAATATAGCTAAGACAACTACATTTTTGAACTTCACCTATGAAGTAGGAACTAATTTTGTTAATTTTATAGATATCAGGTTGGAAAAGGATTTAACAAGGCTTTGCTTCAAAAGTAAAATTTATCGAAAGCCAACATATTCCAACATCTTTTTGCACTATACTAGTAATCATCCTCACCATCAGAAGCGTGCCGTAATAAAGGGCCAAATGGTAAGAGCAGTGCGCATGACCTCTGATGATTTTGATTTTGAACAAGAGTGCAATTTATTGGAAACTATGTTTTTGAATAGAGGTTACCCCTTAGAGTTAATAACATCGATGAGATTGGAAGTTCAACAGAAAAGAGCGTGGGGTTCCTTTGCCCCCCTGTTGAACTCCGATCAACAAATACATCATTCCATTAGTGGTGATAATTCTTCATTACATGTGGATTTGGCCAACAATTCTTTATATAATACAAATTTCAACACTGATAATTCCTTTAATGATGTTAGGAATGAATTATATCAGATTAGTTTCATCAATACTTATTCCCTTGATTCTTATTGTATAATGAGGATTCTGCATAAGAATTGGGTTTTGATTAGTAGTAATGAACATCTGTCAAATTCTTTAGGCATCAAACCCAAGATAACATATGGACGTGGCCTTAACTTGAAAAATATAATAGAAAAAAAAGAACGACATTTGTACCACACATTCAAAAATTAAGGGCATGTTTAAGTGTGGTCGTTGTGCACAATGTAAACATGTCCTAGTTAGTAGTTCTTGCACTATTAACGGTCACAAATATCATCTTAATTCTAAATTCAATTGTGAGTCTAAAGCCATAACATATGTAGCCCTCTGTCAGTCCTGTAGTGTTTTTTACATTGGGAAGACAGAGAGGAAACTTAAACAACGTATTTACGAGCATTATTATGCCATTAGTAGCAAAGATATTTACAATGCTCTTGCTAAGCACATTTTATATAATCCTGCTCATTCATTTAAATTAATGGTTTTACAACAGAGATGTATTGACATCCGAGGTGGTCCTTGGCAATTAAAACTTGAGCTAGATGAATTAAGATGGCAGATAATTACTAATGCTCATATGTTTCCAGGCTTAAACGAAGTTTTGTCAATTAAGTGTGTATTAAAATTATTATCACTTAATAGATAAATATTTTCAGTAGCCATGTTCATGGCTTTTAACATCCAACATTTAATATTTAACATCCAATTTTGTTACTGGAATTAATTAATATAATATGTTATTAATTAAACACTCACTTTAGTTGTCAACATTTAGGATTACCATATTGTGTTTATAGTTGATCTACATTTTCGTTGCCATTTTGTTATGTATTATAGTATAAAGTCTATTTAAAGTTTTCTAGATTTTAAAAAAACATTCTTTTAAAAACATTTTTCAAAAACATTATTTATGGAATACAATCTATAATATATATTTTATTGTATTATGTCTGAGAGGGGGACTTGTATGTATTTATGTTTTGGATTTATTTGTCATGTTTCCATGTACTAGTTTATGGATTTGGCAAGTATATGAACACCAAATGAAATTTTGCTTTAAGGATTAATTGATTACTAATTGGATACTAATTACTTTTTAGTATATTAAGGCTGAGTGTCTTATTTTTACTGTTTTGTCTGATGAAGGCTCGGTATTAACTGAGCCGAAAGCGCTTACGAATAAACAGTTTTTAATCTGCTTCCCGCTCTCATCATTTCTAGTACCACTACTTGTTTAATAGTTTTTAGTGGTTTGTAGTTTTTACTTCCATATGTTATTAGAATTCACTTCTGCAAAGTATCTTGCTGTTTGCAGCATGTATTGTATTATTGATCTCAATTTAGCCTAGTAACAATCTATAAATGTATTTCAATCTGTCTGTGTTTTATCTGTTGTGGGGATTTTCTCCCTTGTGTATAATTACTTATCACCTACTATAACATGTTTTTATGTGTGTTTTTGTGGAGCCTATCTCCCCATCTGATTGTAAAATGTTTAATTTGTTTCAGGGCTTTGCTCTCTTTGTATATAACCAACTATTGTTTACATGTTTTTGAATCTGTTGTGGAACTTTTCTCCCCGGGCCTCCGCTGAAAATGGGCCATTGGCTCAATCAGACTTTCACGGCTATCAAAGGAAAAATAAATAAATAAATAATGTGACAACATAACATAAAATTTCCAAAGGAATCTACCCTAGAGTTAAATAAATCTTAGTTCTGTACTCATTGTAATAAGGCTCATCACTAAACATAATGCTCCTTTTGGCTTTTCCTTTTGAAGCATATTGTTCAACTTGAGTGGCTTCCGAGATTCTCTTAGCTACGCATATTGACTATAATCCCTCTCCTTCTACTCTGTTTCCATCTAACTGCTTCACAGTAACCTTTATCTTATTTTTTTAAGCCAAGAAAGATCCTACCATATTGGACCCCCTGCTCCACTGCTGAACCAACTGCTTCTCAAACATTTCTAACAGGATCTCAACTTACTTCAACAATATCAACAAATAAACAAGATTCATTGTGAGATACTTTATGTACCTAACTCAACACACTCCACACCTGTGGAATCCTCCGGCATGTCAAACAAAAATGTTTTCTGGTCACTTTCAAAATTAATCTTGACAACTGGGTGGACAGTTATAAATTGTCCTTGTTCTACTCTGCATAGTCCTTCTAGACAAATGGGTGAAGACTACAAAATTACATCATAATTTAAAAAGCTTGTTTCTCTAGGTTTTTAATAGTCTCGTTGGCTGCTTGCCTAGTGTCAACCTATGAAAATCTGTAACATCCAAACGGCACAGTCAAATTGACCAACAGGCAGAATTATCCAAACAGTGAAGAATCTCATGAAAATGAACAGTAGCAAAACATATGAGAAGGTGTATCATAATTTTCGAATGTGGAAAGCTCTTGTGAATGAACCTATTGCTTTACTATTATTAATTATTAATAGACAGAAGGTTAAAAAGCAAATAATATACTTCAGCTGCCTTACCTGTATTACAACTACATTACTTACCTATATTTTTATGAGCTACACAGATAAAATCATATTTACTAGTAAATGCCCAACATTAAATCCATTACAAAAGTGGTACAAACCAAGCACATCACTTATATTCTCTGATAAAGATCTTGTAAATGTAAGCAAAACTTCATCAAAGATGGGTACCACAGTCCCCTCAGCTTACTTATCCCAAATAGGGAGCATTTTGCAACGCAAACCAAGACACATGCCAGACTTTACAGCTATTACAAACAGCTGTAAGGAACTTTAAGCAAACTGCCTAGCTGTTCTAAAGGTAGAATATCTGATCAATATGAATAGCCTATTTCAAAGTCAAAATAAATAAATAATTTATGCAATATTTTTCACCAAATCCACTATAATTTTAATGATTGCTCTTTCACTTAGTGAGAAAAAGGCAGTACTGAGTGCTTCACTCTTATGTGTGACGCATTTTATGTGTACTATGTCATATGCTATCCACTGTTACTATGTTTGTATGTTCTCAAAACCAGCAATGTAAATATTTTACACAGCCTTTCTGCAACAGCTGTTTACTTTCTGTATCATTCTGTCACTACATATGGTTTGATTGTGGGAAAGCATATTGTAATACTCACAATACCTGCACTTACACTATTAAAGGCTAATGATGTTGTATTATATTCATTGTTTCTTGGGTCCAGTAATGGTAACCTGGTAAACAAAATATCAATAAATAAAAATTACTGGTGGTTGTAAAACAATACAACTTAAAATAATGCTAGAGAAAAATCAGCAAAGACAGAATATTACTATGGTAAAAAATGAAGGAGACTACCAGATTCACAGACAAAGTAAGAATACAAATGCCTTGAGAAGGTTTGCAGCTTGAAGCTGTGTAAATGGCTAAGCAGTTGAAAAGAAATATGTGGTTCATGGGCAAGACAGAAATCTGCACAGGATAAACCACATTCAGGAAAATAAGTAACCAGAAGTTTTACAGTCAGAACATTAACAGAAAAAGCAACAGAATAAGAAGTGTGGTACTCAAAAGTTGGGACATGGTTCATCTTACTGAGATCTGCATGTTCTTCTACATTACAATCTGTTCTGCCTCTCCTGTGTTAATTGCAATCCAATTACACAAATGGAAATTCAGTGACAAATAAGTGGACCACTTCATTAGAAATAGACAGTACGGAATGCCTAATACTTTTGTGTGACCCATTTTTATGTGCACTTTGTAAGCAAAATTATCCCATCTTTCTCCAATGTATTGTGCTATCACAAATGCCAGAATCCAGAATATGTCATTATTAAAGAGCATGTAGTTCTGAAAGTTTATTTTATTCTTTTGTTAATTTTCATTGTATTTATTTTTTTAGGATTGTTTGCTTTGACTTCTTCTAGCTCCTGCACATTATACATTGTCCACAAAAAAAAAAAAATCTCTTAATACAGCTGCTGGTGTTTGCCACTCACTAACTGCCTTACCTATGACGATATGAGTCACAGAAATGGAGGCCAATGAATATCCATGTTACATGAGTGTGGCATGATGTCATTGCTTTGGTCACTGAATATGGCACAATTCTCTGAATCACCCTGCATCAAGGGACATTTTTTTCACAACTGCAGGGAATAAAATCTATGTGACCCTTGCTGAAGTTTCTCCTATGCCATATATCCACCATGGTCACAAAATGTCAGAGTAAGTGAATATTTCATGAAATGGTCCTTTGTTGTAGTGGAAGTTAATGGCTTGTACTGCAACCTCTTCTATCTACATCTGTAGCTGTTTAATGTTGGACATACTGAGGTCATTTATAGCTGCTGTCAGTGGTGTCCACAGCACTGTGTGATTCTCCCAGATACAATGTGAGATCACAGAGCAGTCAAGAGTGCTCCATTCCTCTCCCACCTCCTCTCCAACTAGGCCCTACATCTTTTACAAAATCATTCCCAATGAATTGTTTTCACATTGCAGACAGTGAGTTAACCAATGATCTCACAATCATAAGGGGATATGACAATCTGCGTGGATGTTGTAAAACCAGCACTGACCAAAGGAATAACTCTGGCTACTACCCACACAAAAAATCACGTAATGTAAGCAATACACTACATAAGCAGTGGCTTCCTGAAAGTCCCACACACCTAAAACCTGCTTACACTGGAATGGACTATTCTAGGTGGGTGCGGTGCTTTTCATTTTTCTTTCATGTGTGTTGGACAGCCTCCATTCTTACACTAAGACTATGGTGACCGGCCGATGTTATTCAAACTGAGTTTTTTGCTGACTGTGAATACAAAATTAATACAAGTACCAAGGTCATCTGGCACCCTGGTCAGTTCCTCAGACTGGTGACCCCTCAACCCAAAGTTGAGGAATAAAAAAAAGTGAAAGTCTTCTGTAACTGTAGCATGTTCTTTCTTTCCAGTTACTAACACACTGAGATCCTAGCTACAACTCTGAAATGCAACATTGTCAATCATTTAAGAAGGTGTAATATCACCTATGACATCTTAGATGAATGATGGTATTGTATTTGTACCCCATTTTCAGATTGCACCCCCAACAGCCCTAGGCAGTCACCCCTCTATCCTACCCTAGTTACAGCTGTACAAGTACCTGCAGTCTTGCACAAGTAACAGCTCTTTCAGAGCCAGTAAGAGCATGAAAAGTAATAATAAAAGGGGGGATATAGCTAATAAAAGGGGGATATAGCTAATAAAAGGGGGGATATAGCTGCATTTCAGCCATGTACTGCACAAGCTTTGATACATACATGTCCTGCACATATAAAACACATGAGTTACACACCCACTACAGTAAAGATGAGGTTGAAAAAGATTAAAGTCCCTTCATACAATAACATTTTTAAATAAGTGATTTCTGATTTTTAATAATGACACTATAGGATTTACTTGCAGAGCCAGCTATGTTTGATCACTCACCAGTCATGGTTAAATCCAGCATTGCTCACACCCAGTTATAGGTCATTGCTAAATCATCCCATGTTCATAATAAGACACTTCAACAAAAGCCTTTGTAACACTACTAAGCATGTGCCAACACCCTTGATAAAGAACTTTGACTGAGGCAATAAGCTTAATTTTAATTAATGTAGGCAGATTCAAAAATTTTCATTTACCTGGCACACTTTGCCACTTTCTTCATTAGTTTTATCCAACAAATGCATTGCGTTTTAGCATCTTTATGATTTCATTTCTGTTACATCACATTCCATTACTAAAAGATAACTGATTTCAAAACAGTAAATTATAACCATATTAACATGTTATGATAGTTCTACTATTGTTATATTATCATTTTTGGTAAATTTTGTCAGTAACTTATGAAGTTGTGTCCTTGCCTTAGTATTTCAAAAATGAATTCTATAATAAGCTGGGAATTGTTGAAAAAACACAGGGAACCTTCCTGCCGCTCAAGCCCCAGCTGCTTGAAATCCAGGAACTCACACATCTGTTTCCTAATCTGTTCACCTGGCTGAGGAGGGATGCACCTGTCACAACAGTCACAGAAATTAAGGTCTTGCTGCAGAACTGGTAAATGGGAGAGGGAAACAGAGAGGTGGACTTTAAGTTTAGGAAGGGTTAGGGAGGAGAAGGGAAGGGGAGGGGATTTTAGGTTTAGGTTTAGGGAATGATTGCAAGTTAGCACTAGATTAGGGTTTAGGGAGGGGCGGGGGGTTTAGGTCTAGGGAATGATCAGGAGTTAGCACTAGGTTAGGGTTTAGGGAGGGGAAGGGGATTTTAGGTTTAGAGAATAATTGGGAGTTAAGAAATGATCAGGAGTTAGTGTTAGGTTAGAGGGGGGAGTGGTGTGATCAAAGAGCCTCAGTTCTCACCACTGACACCGGTGGAGTACTCTCACTGAGAGAAAAATAGACACACACAGTATTTTCAGATGCAGTCCTCTGCATCAAGTACAATTGGGTCTATATTACATCATCGAATGCTTAAAAAAGCAAATGATGATTAATCAACCCCATGTAAGTGAAAGCTTACAATGTCGAAACCTTAGAACAGCGATTTTTTCCAAGGGAAAAAAAATCACTGTTCCAAAAAGAAAAAAACAAAACAAAACTTTAAAACATTACATAAAGTGTGTGTGTGGGGGGGGGCACACCCCCCTACTTAAATATACCAACCCTGAGATTACACTACAGTGCTGAAAATGGCAATGTAACAAAAGCAGCTTTGCTATTTTGCCTTTTCATTCTTTTACGTTTGATCATGACACATTGTTGAATGTGTCTTTGATCATGTAATAGTAACCCGTACAATTTCCCTTAAGAGCACATTCCAGTCCTGGGACTGGGCTTTCTCTCCAGGCCCCAAATAAGACTCCTCACTGACCTCTACAGAGCTGAGTCCTTAACTGGGTGTTCCAAACCAAGTCCTCCACCACCCTCTCTGTGATATCAGTGCTGTCAGTGTCCCTGTTCAAAGTAGGTGCTACACACACTCTCTTTGAGATTTGATTTTCACACACACACACACACACACACACACACACACACACACACACACACACACACACACACACACCTGGGAAAGGCTGGCACAGCTTATCTGCTCTGCCAACTCCACCCAGACTATAAGGTAGGTTTACTGCACCAGAACATCTGAAGCCAGCTTCTTTAAGGCTCTTGCCAGGGTAGCCAATTACACTTAATAAAATTAATACTTATACAAATGGTTGTGTTTAACCAAGCAGTAAAACATTTAGAAATGTGGAGCCACACTGCCACTAAATAAATGCAAGTACTCTCAAAGGTTAAATATTTTCTAAAAGACCAGCCACAATGAAAGGTTTAGCTATATTTAATAATAAATAATAAAAAATGAAAATACTGACTATCTATTTACAATAAACACCAGAGGTTCAATCACAGGAAATATAAAAAAAACAACATCAATGGAAATACTCAGACAGATACAGAAAAAAATCATTTAGATAATCTCACCATATTTTTTTTAACTGAATGAAGAATTATTGTTCTCTGGTTACTTACTAAAGCAAGGCAAGATTAAATTAGATAAGGGTCTTGTCAGGCCCAGAAACAGAGTGCACACCTTACATTTCTCACTAGTATTCAAATAAAATGTCCTTGCTGGCTACAAGATGACATCACATCTGGTCACCTAATACTGTGGTTCCTATACTACCCTCTCACTAGAAACTGAGCCAGGATCTGGCACTATGTCAAAATACACACATAGAACTTTAGCTAAGGTTTATTACAGCATCTGGAAACTGTAAAACAATTCCAACACATCCACCCTTCCTGCAGAAACTAACAAGCCATTCTCTGGCACCCTAGGGTGGCAATTAGTTCACCATTAAGGACAATAGAACAGGATCCCAGCCTAGACTTTTCACAGACATTGCATCTCTGGCTGCATCCAGACCTGTGAGATAAAATCTTTATGGCCAAAACCATTTTAATTTCAGGCTATTTTTATTAAGGTTAGCTGGGCTGAGCCTACCCCTTCCCTTCCAATATCCTCTGTTAACATAGATACATTTCATCAGTTACAATAATACAGTCCGACATACATGTATATTTCTTTTCTGTCCAGCAGGACCCACTGCTGATTCATTTTTAACACAAGAAATTTGACAAATACATTTTTAAAACAAGCATCTGTACAAATCAGTTTGATATTCACAGGACATTTAATTCTTTACAAAACTCTAGCTAGTTATGTTACACATGCACTCCCCTACTCTCCCTGGCACAGCTGGCACTACCTCATATCATCACAGGGGGATTTTAAGTTTAGGGAATGATCGGGAATTGGCTCAGAGTTATGGTTAGGAAGGGGAGGAATTTTAGCTTTACTGAGTGATCAGGAGTTGTTTTTAGGATTAAGGTTCTGGGGTGGATGGTTTGCTTACTGGTAGTGCATGGGAATCAGGGAGTGGGAGTTAGGGCATTTTTCAACATGAGCGAGTGGCAGCAGGAAAGTATGTCACAAGCTAATAGTAAGTGTGCACTTGTAGTAGACCCAAAAACACACATACGTTTTGCACATTTTATCAAAATGTCTCTTAGTAAAAATGAGGGAAAAGGCAGCTAATCTAAGAAATATAAGTGAACATATTGCATAAACATTCTGGCCTCTTTTTCCCAGAATCATAGGTATCCCTCCTGCAGGCTTTATATTGTACAAATGCAACAGCAGTAGAGATAATAATGTGGAATTGAAAATACATCACATTCATGAAAAGGAAATTGTATTCATACACCATTTCATTTAAATCCTGCTGCATGACCAATCCCCACTCTTTCTTCTATCACCCTACCTGAAAAACTGCAACAATGCTATAACAAGGCAACATGAAAAAGATATAGCTTTAATACTTTTTTCATTGACTCCTGTAGCTGCTGTGCTGGACTGTGCAACTAAATCTCTCTGAAGTTTTAAGTAGCACAGAGAACTGGGACTTTAAATGCACCTGGATCATAAACGTTTCATCATAATCAGATTTTGGTCATGCAGTTTTTTCCATGGACAGACAGAGCTGCGCCAGAGATGGAACATGCAAGTTCAGTCACAAGGCTGAAACATGCAGGCTCTGTTACAGTCAGTGTTGGAACATGCAACTTATGCCATGTATAGGGATGGAACAAACTTATGCCATGTATAGGGATGGAACATGGCGGTTCTGTCTCAGAGTTGGAACAGTGTGGTTTAATTATGGACAGACTTTAGACTTACAAGTTCTGTCATGGATAGTAACACCAAGAATGGCTTTATCAAAAAGCTAAAAAACTTTCACAAACTGCCTCACCAGGTCTAATATAAAATGTATTCAAGTGCTACAATTTAAAAGTTTTTAGGGTTATATGTCTGAATGACATCATATTCACACTACTGTCATAGATAGTACTAGAACATGCAGGTACTGTCACAACCAGAGCCAAAACATGCAGTTTCTCTCATACCACTGGAAGATGCATTTTCTGTCATAGGTAGATTTGCATAATGCAGGTTCTGTCATGGATAGTGGATGAGCATGCAGGGTCTGTCATACATTCATATATGCATGTTCTCTCACCAGTAAATTTGGGTCATGCAGGTTCTGTCATAGTCAGCGCAGGAACATGCAGGTCCTGTTATAGGCAGAGTTTGGACATGCAGGGCTTGCCACAGGTAGAACTGGAACATGCAAATTCAGTTGCAAGTAGATTTGGGTTATGCAGATTCTGTTATGTATAGGGTTTGAACATGCAAAGTCTGACACACACAGTATTAAAACATACACAGAGTTGGAACATGCAGGTTCTGTAACAGAGTTGGGTCATTTAAGTCCTGTCATGGACACTGTTGGAACATGGATTGTATTCCATATATAGGGCTGGAACATGAAGATTTTGTCACAGACAGTGTCAGAACAATAGGGTTCTGTCATGGACAGACTTAGGTCATGCAAGCTGGAAAATGCAGGTACTATCATGGCCAGAACTGAAACCTGCAGGTTCTCTCACAGACAGAGCTGTTTCATGCAGGTTCTACCACATAGTTGAAAGATGCATATTCTGTAATGGATAAGTTTGGGTCATGCAGGCTCTATCATGGAGAGGGTTGGAATATACAGGTTTAATCATGGATAGAGGCAAAATATGCATGTTCTGTTACAGATTTGGGTCACACAGGTTCTGTCATAGTCAGATCTGGAACATGCAGGTTCTATTACAGACAGAGTTGGGTCATGTAGGTTTTTGTCTAAACAGAATTGGAGTGTACACATTTTGTTACAGATAGATTTGGGTTACGCAAACACTGTCATTGATAAGGTTGGAATATGCAAAATCTGTCATGGACAGGAATGTACCATATAGATTCTGCCACAGCTATATTGAAACATGCAGGTTTTCTCATGGACAGATAAGAGCCAAGCAGTTTATGTTACAGGTAGAGCTGAAACACATAGGTTGTGTAATAGAAAAGTGTTGAAACTTACAGATTTTGTTATACACAAAGATGCAACAAGAGGCTGTCAGAAACAGACAGCTCTGGACAATGTAGTTTATGCCACAGAGTTAGCTATGATGATCTTTTGATGGTCATTTCCTCTTCTGTCTTATCCACTTTTTGAATGGTAACTCTTGAAGAATTTGCTGTTGAAGAAACATTTAGATAACATAACATATAACATGACATAACATAACATGATGCATGGAATGGAAAAAACTTTTCTATTGATTCACTTCACTCAGGTATGAATTATAATCCACTCTATATATAATTTGCTGTTTCCTCAAGCAATTTACTTCTGCTGGATGCATTAAAATAACACTCCTGTAAGATGTAAATACATTGTCTTACATTACTGTAAGTGACATTGTCTTAAGATGCTGTATGTGAGACTCTTGTGAGCCATGAGCACAGACCTCAAAATATGATGATTAGAAATCCAGACTAACAAAGAATCTCTGTATAAAAGCAGGACTATAAATCACATGTAACACATTATGGGGGTACAGCAAGCCCAAACACCCAGACTGTTTACACAGCACCAACGTAATATGTTAAGTAACCAGAGGATACAGCGCTTGCTTGTAGTAGGAGCATGGGCTCACCAGTACTCACCTAATTGGTTGCCTGCCAGTTCAAAACTACTGCCTAGTCTGCTCTAGCATTCTGGAATCAGTATATCAATTGCCAACTGTGCCAGGTGCATTGCCCAGAGTGAATCATTAACACTAGCCAGGTGTCATGCCTTTAACAAATTAGTAACACTATATAGGTAAATTACCCTTAATAAATCAGTAAAACAACTCAGGTGCACCAACATTAGCAAACCAATAATACCATTCAAATGTACCACTCTTAGTAAATTAGTAACCCCTCAGGTGCACTACCCTTAGTAAATCAGTAATTAAGTCTGTAAAGTCGCTCAGGTGTGCCACTCTTAGTAAATCCATAACACTACTCAGATGGACTGCCCTTAGTAAATCAGTAAAACCGTACTGCCCTAATGAAGCAGTAATACCGCCCAGATTCACTATCATTAGTAAATCAGTAACACCATTCAGGTGTACCACCCTTAGTAATTCAATAATACCACCTAGGTGCACTGCCCTTTGTAAAACAGTGACACCACTGAACATGTGGAAGAAACAGACAAATGCAGGTTCTTTAAAACAGAACTAGCACATCTTGTTGCTGGTGTGATACTCTAATGGTAGAAAGCATATATACTGAATAGCATAATAATGTGACAAGACTGTTGCATTGGGGATTGTGCAAACATTATAATATTGAAGTAGTTGAAAAGGATTACAAATATGAGCTGCGAAGCATTATAGAGAAGGATGAAGTTTATATCACATGAGATTAAACACTACCAACAGTTCAAAAAAGAGATGTGAGAAAGCCAGATATAGTCCATAAAAAGAAGACAAACGTAGTATTGATCCTTGAAATTGCTATACACAGTGATTACCGAAAGAAATAAAGTCATAAAATGTCAGGATTTGCAGGCAGAACCAAGGCAATGTGGAAGAAGGATACCCATGCATTTTCAGGAGCAATGGGTTTCATAAAAAAAAAATTACAGTCTTATATAAATATGTCACTGACACATGTAAATCCATATGAATTGCAGAAGACGTCAATTATGGGCACGTTGTGGGTGCTGCAAAAAGTATTTTTGGTTAACATCAAAAATTGAAACAATACTAATTTCACAAACTTTAATCATACTTTGAATTAGGAATGGGGTCTATTCCCGTCGTGGTATTAGAAACCCAAAAGACTTGGAGAAATTAAACCGAGGTGCACTGCCTTAGTAAATCAGTGAAAGTGTTCTGGTGCACCACATTTACTAAATCAGTGACACCACTCAGGTGTACCAACCTTAGTAAATCAGTAACACCGTTCTGCTGGACTGCTCTTAGTAAATTAGTAACACCACTCAGGTGTACCACCCTTAGTAAATCAGTAACACTTTTCAGGTATATTTCCCTTAGAAAATCAATAATACTGTTCCAGTGTACCACACTTAGCAAATCAGCAACACCCTCAGGTGCACGGCCCTTAGTAAATCAGTAACACCACTCAGGTGTTCTTCCCTCAGTAAATCAGTAACACTGTTCTGGTGTTCTGCCCTTAGTATATCAGTAACACCACTCAGGTGTACTGCCCTTAGTAAATCAGTAGTATCAGCCAGGTCCACTATCCTTAGTAAATCAGTAGCACCATTCAAGTGTAACTCCCTTAGTAAATCAGTAATACCAGCTAGGCTCACTACCCTTTGTAAATCAGTAACACTGTTCTGGTATACCACACTTACTAAATAAGTCACACCATTACCCCACTTAGTAAACAAGTAACACAACCGAGGTGCACTGCCCTTAGTAAATCAGTAACACCATTCAGGTATACTGCCCATAGAAAATCAGTACTACCACTCAGGTACATTGCCCTTACTAAGTCAGAAACACCATTGTGGTGTACTGCTCTTAGTAAATCAGTACACCATCCAGATGCATTGACCTTAGTAAATCAGTAACACTGCTCTGGTGTTCTGCTCTTAGTATATCAGTAACACCACTTAGGTGTACTGTCCTTAGCAAATCAGTAGTATCAGCCAGGTCCGCTATCCTTAGTAAATCAGTAACATCATTCAGGTGTAACTCCCTTAGTAAATCAGTAATACCACCCAGGTGCACTACCCTTACTAAATCAGTAACACTGTTCTGGTATACCACACTTAGTAAATAAGTAAAACCACCCAGGTACACTGCTCTTAGCAAATCAGTAATACCAGTCAGGTGCACCACTCTTAGTAAATCAGTAACACCACCCTGGTGCACTGACATTAGTAAATCAGTATCCCCACTCAAGTGTACTGCCCTTAGTAAATCAGTAATATCACTCAGGTTCACCACTCTTAGTAAATCAGTAACACCACCCTGGTGCACTGACATTAGTAAATCAGTATCCCCACTCAAGTGTACTGCCCTTAGTAAATCAGTAATATCACTCAGGTTCACCACTCTTAGTAAATCAGTAACACCACCCTGGTGCACTGACATTAGTAAATCAGTATCCCCACTCAAGTGTACTGCCCTTAGTAAATCAGTAATATCACTCAGGTTCACCACTCTTAGTAAATCAGTAACATGACCCTGGTGCACTGACATTAGTAAATCAGTATCCCCACTCAAGTGTACTGCCCTTAGTAAATCAGTAATATCACTCAGGTTCACCACTCTTAGTAAATCAGTAACACCACCCTGGTGCACTGACATTAGTAAATCAGTATCCTCACTCAAGTATACTGCCCTTAGTAAATCAGTAATACCACTCAGGTGCACCACTCTTAGTAAATCAGTAACACGACCCTGGTTCACTGACATTAATAAATCAGTACCCCCATTCAAGTGTACTGCCCTTAGTAAATCAGTAATATCACTCAGGTTCAAGACTCTTAGTAAATCAGTAACACCACCCTGGTGCACTAACATTAGTAAATCAGTATCCCCACTCAAGTCTACTGCCCTTAGTAAATCAGTAAAACCACTCAGGTTCACCACCCTTAGTAAATCAGTAATGCCATTCTGATGTACCACCCCTAGTAAATCATTAACACTACACAGGTGCACTTACCTTAGTAAATCAGTAACACCTCTCAGGTGCACTGCCTTAGTAAATTAGTAACACATTTCTGTGGTAACACCCTCAGTAAATCAGTAACAGCATTCAGGTGTACTGCCTTGGTAAATTAGTAATACCACTCAGTTGCACTTCCCTTAGGAAATCAGTAACACCACTCAAGTGTACACCCCATAGTAAATCAATAACACAGTTCCGGTGTACCACCCTTAGTAAATCAGTAACACCACTCTGGTGTACTGCCTTTGGTAAATCAGTAATACCGCTCAGGTGCACTTCCTTTAGTCAATTTGTAATACCACTCAAGCGGGCTGCCCTTAGTAAAGCAGTAGCACCATTTTAGTGTACCACCCTTAGTAAATCAGGTAAACCACTCAGGTGGACTACCATGGGTAAATCAGTAATACCATTCTGGTGCACTTCCCTTAGTAAATCAGTAACATTATTCTAGTGTACCACCCTTACTAAATCAGTAATATCACTCTGGTGCATCACCTTTAGTTTCTTATAGTAAATTAGTAACACCACTCAGGTGTACCACCCTTCAGAAATTAATAACACCATTCCATTCTACCACTCCTAGTAAATCAGTAATACCTTAGTAAATCATTAACACCATTCAGGTGCACCACCTTTAGTGTCTTTTGTAAAATAAGTGGCACTTTTTAAATGTACCTCCTTTAGTAAATCAGCAACACCATTCAAGTGCACCATTCTTAATAAATCAATAACACCCCTCAGGTGTACCACCCTTCATGTCTTTAGTAAAATCAGTGGCAGCGCTCAGGTACATCTCCTTTACTAAATCAGTAGCATGGTTCTGGTGCACCACCCTTAGTAAATCTGTAACACTACCCAAGTGTACTGCCCTTAGCAAATTAGTAACACCATTCAGTTGCACCACTCTCACTCAAGTGCACCACTTTTTGTAAATCAGTAACATCACTTAGGTGCGCAACCCTTAGTGAATTAGTAGCAATATTCAGGTACAAATCCCTTTGTAAATCAGTAGCATTGCTTAAATACATCTCTCTTGGTAAATCAGTAATGTTGCACTGCTCAGGAGTGTGGGCTGTAGTAAGTCAGTAACACTAGTCAGGTGCATTTCCATTATTAAATCAGTAATGCTGTTAGGTGCACCACACATCCTAAATTAATAATGTTGATCAGAGTACTACAGACACTTGTTATTTGGATTGCCCATAGTAAAGCTATACCACTGCTGAGCTGCACCACCTACAGTAAATCAGTAAACCCCCGAGGTACACTGCCCGTAGTAGGTGAATAGTACTGCTCAAGTACACCGCCCACAGTAATTCAGCAACACTGCTCAAGTACACTGCCCTTAGTTTGTAATTTACACAGGTACCCCACCCTTAATATGTCAATAATGATGGTCATGCGCACTGCCTTTAGTATGTCAGTAACACTGCTTAGGTACATTGCACTTAGTATGTCAGTAACATTGCCCAGGATATGCGCCCTTAGTGTATCAGTAACGCTGCTCAGGGTACAGTGTCCATAAAACTGCTCAGGTGCACTACAATTCGTATGTTTGTAATACTGCTCAGGTGCACTGTTCTTAGTAAGTCAGTAATACTGCTCAGGGTGTGATCCCCTAAGTAAGTGAGTAACTTTGCTCAAGTACACTTCTCTTATTATGGCAATAGCACTGCTCAGGGTATGCTACCTTTAGTAAGTCATTAACACTTCTCAGGTGCACCGCCATTAGTATGTGAGTAATACTGCTCAGGTGCACTGTTGTTAGTATGTGACTATTACTGCTCAGGTACAGCGCTGTTAGTATATAAGTAATACTGCTCAGGTCAACCTCCATTAGTATGCGAGTAATACTACTCTGGTTCACAGCTGTTAGTATGTGAGTAATACTGCTCAGATGCATCGCCGTTAGTATGTGAGTAATACTGCTCAGGTGCACTCTCCTTAGTATGTCAGTAGCACTTTCATTCACAGCTACTACCACCGCTTATTTAATAACTGCAGTATTCAATGATGTGCCACAAAAACACAGATTTTCTTAAGCACAGACAAAAATATAAAGCAAACTCAGAGACATTCTGAGAAATCAGACAGATTAAACCTTGTTTCATATTAACAGTTACCAGATAATACAAATTTAAATGTATTTTCTACAAATCCATACTAGTCCTGCAGATCCAGAGTTAACGTAGTCATTGACAAAAGGGTAAGCTATTTTCACCCACAGCCAGTCGCCCTCCATTTAGTGGCTATAATCCTGAATGATTTGACAGAAAATTGAAAATTTTATGAGGCACAGACCAAAACATGAGGAATAGTCAAGCACAGTCTATAAAGTCAGAGTCAGTTTTAACTTTGTTTTACACATAGCAGACAGAAATTAGTGCAGTAAGCCATTAATTGCTTTCATCCAGACAAAAATAATCAAATGACAAATTGCTAAATTACTTCATCCATAGATGGTCAGCCACCCCACCCCCAATTCTGTGGCAGCAAACCAAAACAAAATGTAATAAGTACAAAACAAAACATGAATCAATGTGAGTGTCAGTCTGCAAAATTAGGGACATTTTCCAATTACTTTAGATACAAACAGTATCTGGAAGATAATACAGTTGCAATTTAAACTGAACAGACTACAAGAAGATTTCATTCAAATGTTAAATTGATCAAACAATGAGAAGATAAGTTGTTTTCATCTGAGGTCATGCCACCCCCACCTCCATTTAGTGTCTGCATTTCCCAAAGATTGGCCAGAAAACCAAATATTTTATCAGTTACAGACCAAAACATGAGGTAATGGCAGGGAAAGTCTGCAAAATCCAGTTTCAAATTTGTTTCACACACAAACAGTACAGTCAGACATTAAACTGGGTAAGTGGAAAGTTGCCATCATCCACAGCCATAGCCAGCATTAGGCACTCACCAAACCTGCAGCAGCAGGGAGCCCCCAATTATCTCCCCATGTATGAAGCAGCCGTGGGTTTCTTTGTCTCTTCTGCTCCTTGCTCGGCACCTCCTGGACATTTTCACAGCTGTATAACATTGTTGCATGATTCTAGTTTTTTTTTTAACTTGCCTGTAAGCTACACTCAATCAGATCTGCTTCAGTGAAGTAAGGGACCTGATTGGCTGCAGCAGCCAGGGAAGCAAGTTCTAGTTTCTTGATTGGCTTTACTGCAATCAGTGATCCGTTGGGTCAGTTCTGTGGATTATCAGTGTGAGGATGGATGAAGGATTCAAGTTTTCCAGCAGCGATTGTGGGACCAGCAAAGGAGATGTATTTTTAATTGCCCTTGTTACCCATTGGAAGAGATGGCATTGCTATGGGTCTATTCATTGGGACCAGGTTAGACTGCAGAAGTGTACAAGTGGTAGACTGCCGGTGGGTTGTGTGGCTAATCTTAATGCTGAGGATCGGGTGTGTTATGGTAGTTAATACTGGCCATCGATAGCTTGGAGCTCATAGCTTGCTGAAGTAGAAAACTCACCTACTGCTCAGAGGGCATATCTGGAGTCCTGAGAGTGAGAAGGTATTTGTCCACTTAGGAGCAACCAGAAGGGTACCATTAAGTTGGTTTATGTGGACAGTTGATGAACTGTAAAACTGTACATGGGGTTTCAATCTCAGGTTAGCTATATGACTCCCCTTACTTGTGTGCAAGTAACCTATCCCTATATAGTTTGTAGTGGGAAGGATTTGGGAAAATGGTCACTTTTAGGGGAATGGGGAATACCAATAAGTCAAATCAGTGGCAGTAGAATATGTGCTGTATACATACGAGTTAACCCAGATACATTTTTTGTCTATTAATAAGAATGGGCTGGTGGACAAAAATAAGCAGATTAGGTTTTGGTTGCTCCTTAAGGACCTGCAGATCACTATACACTTCATGCAGAAAAGCTAAACAGATGTTTTGCTAGGGCAATGATAGAGAATAGGAAACTGTAATGCAATGATTGCTTCAGAGCTAGATAGGTCGGGGTCTAGTTAGGCAGATACCAGACAGGTGTAAAGGTTTTTTAGGGAAGTATGTGATATACTTTTGCTTGTGGACCTATGACAGTTTACACATGAGGGCCTTAAAAAGTATATACATAAGGTTTTACAGCACAATCTTGTATCACTTTCTGATTTCAAAGCTATTGAAGAGGGTGTCCAAAATATAACCATTTTAGTCAGCAGATCATGATCCAGTGTTTTTGGAGGTGGGAGTTGTTGGTGTTGGAACATATACTTCACTGAAAGCTCCCTCCAATTATTTTGTTGGGGGAGGGTTCCAAGATTGGTTCTCTTGGAAACTATTGGACTTTCACTCCTGTGATGTGGCAAAGCATTAGACCCTGATGGTTAAGTGGTTTGTGATCAAAGTTATAACAGAGTCACATGACTTATTTCCCTCAGGATGAGTAAGGGTAAGATGGAGAGGCTGAATGGCTACTTGCTGACTTACAGAAGTGACAGGAGGCATTGCTGAACTCATACACCTCAGAAGGGTAGGAGTATTAGCCAGTTAGGAAGAGCTGTACACATGTAGGATGGATATCAATAACTTGAAGTGCAGAACATACTTTTGAGGATGTGAATGCCCCCAGGAAAAATGTTTGTTAGGCTGCTGGATTGTAAGTTTTTTTTTTTGATGCTGTGTTTGCTATATAACCAATATGCTAATAAGAGAGTGAATTTTTCATCCCAGAGCCATAATACAAGGTTTCCCATAGTGTAAGAGTTTGCATAATATTACAGGCAGATATATGCCACCGTGTTCATAGGTTCATAGATTCATAGGTGTGTTCTAGACTAATGGCCCTGGAGCCTTTACAAGCCTAGCCTATAGGATTACCCTAGTATCATGCCACCCAACCCTAGTTCCTAGTGCCTTTGTCGAGCAGAGCCACTGGAGTAATCCCCGAGGTGAATTTTCTATTTTCCATCCACTCATCAAGATTTCTCTTGAAGAGGGCCAGTGAGGTGCTCTGCTTGACATGTATGGAAAGTCTATTCCATAGCATGGGCAGTCTCTGGGTTATGAACCTGTCCCTCCAGCATGTTCTGTTGATTGTGGTAATGAGGTTGAGGTCTCTGGAGTGTGTGGTGAGGAGGGATTCGGATTTCTTTAGATGTAGCATTTGTAATAGAGCTGGGTCAGATATGGGTTTGTAAGTCAAGCAGAATAGTTGGAGTTTTTTGAGTATGTCCATATAGGACAAGTGTTTAAAGCCTAGGATCCTCATTGTGAGGTACTTTTGCGGTCTCTCCAGTTGTTGCAGGTGTCTAGTGAGGTATATGCCAAATGGGGCATTGTACACGATGACTGGCCTAATGAGGGAAGAGTACAGGGAGACAATAACCTCTTTCTTCCTGAATTGAAAACCCTTAGTAATGAGATGTGCCACATAGAAGGACTTTCTGACCACAATGGCAATGTGGTGGTCAAAAGAGAGGTTGCTGTCAACCTGTGTTACCAGATCTTTTATAACGCCTTCTGTGTTCAGTGGACTACCATCAATTTGGTAATTCAAGGGCACTGGGTTTTTCCCAAGGGGGATGATGACACATTTTTTGGCATTGAGCTTAAAGCCATGGTTCTGACACCAGTCGTTGGTCTCAGTGAGGCCTTCTGTAGGATGTCAACATCACTTGGGGAGTTGATAATAGCTGTCAGCTTGCAATCATCTGCAAACTTTATCAGCCAGAGTCCCTTCATGTTAGCCTGGACTTCCAACAAGTAGATACTAAACAGGAGAGGACCCAGGACTGAACCCTGCGGGACTCCACTCGTGACTGGTCGGCAGTCTGACTTGGAGTCAGCTACATTCACACTGTGGGTTCTATCTGTGAACCAGTTTGCAGCCCACCTAGTGCTATAGGGGTTGATGCCCAGCTTAGTGAGTTTTTCTATGATTCCTGACTGGGGAATGGTATCAAAGGCCTTGGCCAGATTAAAGTAGGCTGTATGAACCACCTTGCCTTCATCCACAGCTCTGGTGACTGTCTCAAAGAAGTCGACCAAGTTAAGTAGGCATGATCTACTCTTCACAAAACCAAACTGTGCAGGATCCAGAGTTTGGAGATTCCCTATATCCTTGTTTATTAGGTCCATGATGATGCATTCCATAGCCTTGCATATCAGACTCATCAGGCTAATGGGGCAATAGTTCCAAGGTCTGTAGTCGCTCCTCCTTTGTGGAGAGGGATGACTGTAGCAGTGCGCAATTTGGAAGGGACAAAGCCTGAGGTGAGGCTATGATTGAACAGGGCACATGGTGAGGTGCCAGTTCACTTTGTAGTTCATGTAGAACACAGCCAGGGATATTGTCAGGTCCCATAGAAGCTTTATTCTTGGCCTTGGACAGTGCTGTTTTAACCTGTGCAGCAGTAATACTGGGTGCCTGGCAATCTACTGGTATTGTGATTGGTCCTTTGGGGGGAAGAGAGCGGTAAAGTTGGCAATTAATCTGTTGGCCAGTATATTGGCAATATCTGTTGGCTTGGTATAAGAAGCACCATTGTGCAGTAGCTCAGAGCAAATCTGGGTATTGCCATGGAGATTTTTTACATAACTATAGAAGGTTTTGTGGTTGTCTTTACTATCTGCTGCAATTTTGTTTTCATAGCCAGCTTTAGAAGATTTGATGAGGGATCTCAACCTTTTGTTGAGGCTGATAAGGGAGTTTTTCCAGTCTTGGGACTTCACCTTATTCCGCATCAGTTTCTTCCTTCTGTTGTAGAGTTTGTTTATGGCAGGGGACTGCCAGATTGGCTTCCTTATTTTGAGGAGAGCATCTTGGCTCTATTGGGTATGGTGAGCTCCATGCATTTGTGTACATGTATGTACAGTGCATTGGTGTATGATTCAGTGGTCATGCAACTATTCTGCACTGCCGTGAAGTTAGCCACCTCTGTTTTTAGGAGCCCAAAGTCAGCTTTGGAGAAGTTTTTCATGGTAGTTACCTTTGGGGGGGGGGGAGTGGGAGGGATGTAGATTTCCAATGTGATTAGTTTGTGGTCGGATCTAACCAGGGAGGAGTTGACTATTGGTGTAGAGCAACGGTTGCCCATGTTAGTAATGACCAGGTCAAGGATGTTGCTACCTCTAGTGGGGGTAAGAATGAGCTGGACATGGCATTGGAAATAATGAATTCCAGGAAGCATTGGACAGGTGTATTAGTGCATGAGTAGTTTTCCCAGTTAATGGAGGGGTAGCTGAAGTCACCCAATATGAGAGTGTTAGGTTGGACCCTAATATTCTCCAGGGTACTTAGGAACATCTCCGGAGTGTGAGTCTTGGGACATGGTTGGGGACCTATAGCAGGCTATGACCTGAATCGCTGTCTTACCCAATGTTAGCTGCACCTGAAGTATCTCAGATGTGTTATGTTGGGCTACCAGTTTGGAGATATGCAGATCCTTTATGAATATGGAAACACCACTGCCTTTGGAGCTTCAGTCCAAGTTCTGGGGCCAAAAGGTGTGGAATGAGTTATAGCCTGGTAGTACAGGGGTGCTTTCTGCTGCCTTGAACCAGGTCTCTGTTACAACACAAATGTCAATGTTTTCCATTTTAAGGAGTGCTTAGAGTGAGTGAATTTTGAGATTTAGACTTCTAGCATTGATGTTCTCCATTTTAAAGAGTGCTTCGAGTGAGTGAATTTTGAGATTTAGACTTCTAGTGGGTGCTTTGATAGTTTGCTTCAGCAATACTTAGCCTGAAGAGCTCTAAGGCTCTCAAATACTGACAATTAGCTGCCATGGAGAGTACTACCTAACTGTAGCTTATCAGTGGGAGTGGTAAGTACTAGGTAGCTTATCTACCACAAGAGGAGTTGTTTCTGACCCAGAAATTGTAGTTTATTGACCGTTTGGGCAGTTTTTCCATCTCTTTCAATTTTTGGGTTTAAAATCCTGCGTTTGCGCTTGTTTCCCACCTTTCCTGTAACTAGACTAGACCAGGTACAGATTTGCTGTATTCAGGACTGTTTGTAAACTTCTGTACTCCCCAAGCCTTTCTGTATTGGAGGGAAGCCTTCTAGCTTGTCAGTGGGAGAGGTAAGCACTAGGTAGCCTGTCTACCACAAGAGTTGTAGTTTCTGGTCCAGAAATTATAGTTTATTGGCCGTTTGGGCAGTTTTTCCATCTCTTTCAACTTTCTGGTTTAAAAGCCAGCATTTGTGCTTTTCTTGCCTTTTCTATAACTAGTCTAGTCCAGATACAGATTTGCTGTATCCAGGACTATTTGTAAGCTTCTGAGTGATGCCAAAGTCTGCTCTTCCATTTTTCCATTAGATCTGCTAGCGCTCTCCTCTCATGCACTTTTACTATCTTATTTGTTTAGCACTTTACCAGACTTCTTGCAGCAATTATTGTAGCACACAAAAGTGCTACCAAACACTAAATGTTCTACAAGGAAATAGCTCCAGTACTTATTATTAATGCCCACCCCTCCAGGCATGTCTAAAGGTCAGTTCCCTGTGCTTTCTCCTATTAACCTGATGAACTTGGGCATCCTGAGGCAATGTAGCAACTGTCTCGTGTACACTGACAACCCTCTCCTCTTACATCCCAACACTCAGACTTGCGAGAGATGCACTTATATATCCAAATTGGAAGCCACTCACTCTCCAGCCAAGATCAGAATAGCTGGTCAAGAGAAGAAGTTCAACACTTGCACCACACCACATGGAAGACATGGCCCTCCAGAACACACAGCACTGCCTTCACATAAAAACACAAACCACACACCCACCTTTGCGGCGGCTCTCAATTAAAATCTACCCAAACAGCAGAGACCTCTAAGGCAGAAATGCACTTGACCATGACAACACAACACTAATCACAAGACACATAACTCTCCTAAACAATGTGCCACTCAACCAAAGCCCCTAAGGTAAAACAGCATGCACAACACACTAGTCATAGGTGATTTGATAGTGAAGCACACTGATGTCCCACTCACTAGGTTGAGCAGCATGACCCTCAGATTGCATTTGTTTGTAGCTGTTATGGTGGTAGTTTGGTGTTTGGAACACCACTCAAAAAAAGCACTAGGGGTGCCAAGAGCCTTGGCCAGTATCTGGAACCCAGGGGTAACAGATGCAGGCCTTCTCTGGCAAAGCATCGAGGTCTGTCAGTCATGTCATCTCAGGCAGACAGATACTGGATCCCCTTAGAATGACACCAGAAACTTAGCCAATTGTTGAAATCAATAATTTTCTGCTTGTACTGTGGTATCATTCTGGGTGATGGTAGGATGCTGCTCAGGGCTAGGGTCATATCCACCTGGGCTACATAATCCGAGATCTCCTCCATGTCTCTTTTCATGTAGGCCAGGGAGGTAAGTCTCAGGTCATTCACACCCACATGTACAATGACAGAGTAATATTCACATGTGTTGTTGAGGGACCTGAGTGTGTGTGTTATGTGGCAGATCCTGGTGCCTGACAGGCAGCCGACTGTTGCTTTCTCTTTATTCAACCTAGTGAGTGGGACATCAGTGTGCCTCACTATCAAATCACCTATGACTAGTGTGTTGGGCATGCTGTTTTGCCTTAGGGGCTTTGGTTGAGTGGCACACTGTTTAGGAGAGTTATTAGTCTTGTGATTAGTGTTGTGTTGTGATGGTCAAGTGCATTTCTGCCTTAGAGGTCTCTGCTGTTTGGGTAGATTTTAATTGAAAGCCGCCACAAAGGTGGGTGTGTGGGTTGTGTTTTTATGTGAAGGCAGTGCTGTGTGTTCTGGAGGGCCATGTCTTCAATGTGGTGTGGTGCAAGTGTTGAACTTTTCTTGACCAGCTATTCTGATCTTGGCTGGAGAGTGCGTGGCTTACAGTTTGGATATATAAGTGCATCTCTCGCAATTCTGAGTGTTGGGATGTAAGAGGAGAGGATTGTCAGTGTACACGAGACAGTTGCTACATTGCCTCAGGTTCATAGGTTCATAGGTTCATACTAGGCTATCTGCCCTAGGGCATTTATAAGTCTAGCCAAAATGTGTTTGGCTTTCACCACCAATTTTAAATTAATTTTTCTATGCCGTTTTTCGAGGTTAGTATACTGTGCTTCTGTGTAACAGTGACACAGAAGTGATACCCGGGTTAAACCTACGATCTCCCATCCACTCATCAAGATTCCTCTTGAAGAGAGTCAATGAGGGCCTCTGCCTAACTTGGACTGGGATTTTATTCCAGAGTGAAGGTAGCCTCTGGGTTATGAATCTGTCCCTCCAGCATGTCCTATTTATTTCAGTGCTGAGGTTCAAGTCTCTTGAGCGCATAGCTTGATGAGATTTGGATTTTCTGAGGTGCAGCATGTCCATTAATTCCAGGTTGGACATGGCTTTATACATCAGGCACAGATCGCCCCTGAACAGGCGGTATGCCACTGAGTAGAGCTGGAGTTTCTTTATCCGGGCAGCATATGGCATTTGCTTGAGCCCTTTGATCCTCTTGGTGAGGGACTTTTGGGGTCTTTCCAATTGCTGCAGGTGTCTGGTAAGGTACATCCCAAAAGGGGCATTGTATTCAATTATGGGCCTGATGAGGGATGAGTAAAGAGGCACAATGACCTCCCCTGATCTAGATGTGAATCCCTTCATGATTAGGTGGGCTATATAAAATGTTTTTCTAACCACTTTGGTCACGTGGTTGTCAAATGAGAGACTGCTATCAGCTTGGGTCCCCAGGTCCCTAATTACTTCTTCTGTACTTAATGGATTACCACCTATGTGGTAATTTGTGGGCACTTTGTTTTTGCCAAAGGGGATGACTATACACTTTTTGGCATTTAGCTTGAGGCCATGGCTCTGGCACCAGTTGTCTGTTTCTATGAGGCCCTTTAGGAGGATGCTTGTGTCGGCTGGAGAGTCGGTTATGGCACCCAGTTTGCAGTCATCTGCGAACTTGGTCAGCCACAGTCCTTCCATGTTGGCCTGTACCTCCGAGAAATATATACCAAACAAGAGAGGTCCCAGGACTGAGCCTTGTGGGATGCCACTTGTAACTGGTTTGGAGTCTGACATGGCTCCAGCAATTCTAACCATGTGGGTTCTGTCCTTGAGCCAGTTTGCAATCCATCTAGTGACATAGGGGTTTATATTTAAGCTGGTGAGCTTATCTATAATGCCCGAGAGGGGTATTGTATCGAAGGCTTTTGCGAGGTCCAGGTAGGCTGTGTGGACTACCTTCCCCTCATCAATGGCCTTGGTGACTGTTTCAAAGAAATCAACCAGGTTTAAGAGGCAGGATCTGCCCTTAACAAAGTCGAACTGGGTAGGATCCAGTATCTGTAGGTCCCCAATATCTTTATTTATTAGGTCCATGATGATCCATTCCATAGCTTTGCAGACCAAGTTAGTCAGGCTTATGGAGTGATAGTTTCCAGGATCCGTTGAGGCACCACCTTTGTGGAGAGGGACCACTGTTGTTGTACGCCACTCTTTGGGTACATATCCTGTAGTAAGGCTGAGATTGAAGAGTAGTTTTATGTTTGGGTTTAGCTCTTCTTGGAGTTCATGTAGGATGCAGCCCGGGGCACCGTCTGGTTCCATTGATGCTGTGTTTTTTGCTTTGGAGAGGACAGCTCTTACCTGAGCATCTGAGATGTCAGGGGGGCAGCACTCTGCTGGGATAGATATTTGCCCTTTTGGTGGGGATGGGGGGGAGAAGTTTGTGCTGAACCTGTCAGCTAGGATGCTGGCAATGTCTGTGAGTTTGGTGTATTTCTTGTCATTTTGGACTAATTCTGAGCATATCTGGGAATACCCACCCAGGTTCCTAACATAACTACAGAAAACCGTGTGATTAACCTTAGTGTCCTGTGCAATTTTTCTCTCGAAGCTGGCCTTAGACAACTTTATTAGTGCCCGTAGTTTTTTGCTAATACTGATCAGAGATGCCTTCCCTTTTTGGGATTTTGCTCTATCATTTAGTAGCTTCCTCCTTCTATTGTATAGTTTGTTTATGGCTGGGGTTCACCAGACAGGACGTCTGCCTTTGGAGGATTGGGTCTTGGTTTTATATGGGATTGCATGATCCATGCATTCCTGAAGGTGTTCATAGAATGCATTTATAAAGGATTCTGCGGTCTGGGCCATATTTTCCACAGGCCCGGGGGCTTTGAAGGATTCCACCTCGGTTTTGAAGAGTGTGAAATTTGCTTTAGAGAAGTTTTTCACTGTGGTTTTCTGGGCAGGAGGTGGGGTCGGGATGTGAATATCCAGTGAGATTAGTTTATGGTCTGATCTTACCAGTGAGGGATACACTTCTGGTCTGGAGCATAGAATCCCCATGTTGGTGATGATCAGGTCCAGTATGTTTTCCCCTCTTGTGGGAGTGGTAACAAGTTGTTCCATAGCATTTGAGTTTATAAATTCTAGGAACCTTTGGGCTAGGGTGTTAGATATAGAGTAATGCTCCCAGTCTATGTTTGGGTAGTTGAAGTCGCCCAATATAATGGCATTTGGAGAGACCTTCATATTTTCCAGTGCTCTCAGGAAGGCCGAGTGGGGTTCCTGGGTTTGGGAGGGTGGTCTGTAGCAGGCTATAAACTGGAAGGCAGTTTTACCCACTGTTAGTTGCACATGGATAGTCTCTGATGCTTCGTGCTGTGCCACCAACCTGGAGGTGTGGGTATCTTTGATGAATATTGATACTCCCCCTCCTTTTGTGGTTCGGTCCAAGGTTTGTGGCCAAAAAGCATGGTATGAGGTATAACCTGGTAGTGCTGGGGTGCTCTCAGGAGCCTTGAACCAGGTTTCTGTTACTGCACAGATATCGATGTTCTCCATGCTAAGGAGAGTTTCGAGTGCATGCATCTTGAGGTTTAGACTTCTGGCGTTGAGTAACATTACTCTTAGTTTCTTATCCCTTGTGATACCTATGGAGGTGGGTTTGTCTTTTGAGCCTTGCCTAAAAAAGGCACTATGGGGGTAGCAAGAGCCTTTGCTAATATCCGAAAGCCCAGGGGTGACAGGTGCAAGCCGTCCCTAGTGAAGCATCGTGGCTTGTTGAGCATGTCATCCTAGGCTGAAAGGCATTGGATCCCCTTTGAATGACACCAATACTTAAGCCAATTGTTGAAATTGATCATCTTGTCTTCATATTGTGGCATCATTCTTGGTGAGGGTAAAATGCTACTCAAGGTCAGGGTCATACCGGCCTGGGCCACATGCTCAGAGACCTCCTCTATGTCTCTTTTCATGTAGCCCAGGGAGGTACGTCTCAGGTCATTCACACCAGCATGGACAATGACTGAGTCATATTTGTACTTGCCTTGGAGTGACCTGAGTGCTTGTGTTATGTGGCGGATCCTAGCGCCCGACAGGCAGCTCACCGTGACCTTCTCCTTGTTCAGCCTGGTGAGCGGGACGTCAGTGTGCCTGACGATAGAGTCACCTATTACAAGTGTATCAGGTGTGTTGTTTAGCCTTAAGGGCTGTGACTGTTCGGCACACTGGCTTTGTGAGCTATGTGTTGCACGTGTTTTGTTTTGGGGTAGCGGTTTCTTGGGAGTCTGCTTTGGAGGTCTCTGCTGCTTAGGCAGATTTTTATTTAGAGCCTCCGAGTATGTTTTTGTGGGTTTATGTGTTTGGTTTGCTGTCATGGTAGGTCTATGTGAGACTGGAATTGTAGTGAGTGTGGTTTCCTTCTCCTCCCGACTGGTTACGCCAGTACTGAGTTGAGAGAGCTTAGCCTCCAGTTTGGCTATATAGATGCATCTCTCACATGTGTTGGAATTTGTTGGGAGGAGGAGAGGGTTGTCTGTGTAGATGAGGCAGTTGTAACATTGCCTCAAGATTCCCAGATTCACCAGCTGGACCGGAGAGGAGATTAACAACTGACCTTTGGACATGCTAGAATAGTATTGGGAATTCCTTTATAATTGAAAAAAAAAGGGCCAATGGGGAACACGGTACTCAAGGGGAGTTTGTGAGGGTGTAGTGCTTTTAATTTTTTAGTGCTGACTTATATAATTGCTTTAGTGAGCAAGTGCCAGGTAACTTAAATGCAATGTGTTACAGGTAACTTAAATGCAAAAACGACAAACAGTACCTTTCTTTTAAGTGAAACAAGGAAATAAGTACAGTAAGCAATGCAGATATCACTAGGGATCCACAGAAGCACTGAAAAGCCACGTTTTAGGTGGTATTAGCGTTTCAGAGAAATAACAAACATACAAACAAAGCTAGATTCAGCAGGCCTGGATCTAGTCTTTGCTACAGCAAACAAGGTGTACCAATTTCAGTAAGAAACAGTTGAAATATGCAGGCACTATAAGCCTTTAACCAGAAATTCCCAGCTCAGAAGGGCAGAGTCCAGCCTCTCCTCCCACAAGAGTGCAGACCACGAACCTTCTTAATGTAAAATAACTGGCCTGAAGCCCAAGTGCTTAAACCAGAACTAATACACTTTTAGAATAACAGACACTGAGCCCTCAATCAGCAGTTCCCAACTTAGAAGGATGTAAGCTACCTGTCCTGCCACCACAGTGCAGGCCACAAACCTTCCCAATGCAAAACAACTGGTCTGAAGCCCAAGTGCTTAATCCAAAAGACTTAGAATGATAGCTACACTTTAATCAAGTTACTACCAAGCAGCAGTAAATACAACTGAATACTTTAAAGAATGCCTGGATTAGTGCTCAAGTTATACAAATAAAGCTAGATTCAGCAGGCCTGGATCTAGTCTACGCTACAGCAAACAAGGTGTACCAATTTCAGTAAGAAGCAGATCAAATATGCAGGCACTATAAGCCTTTAACCAGAAATTCCCAGCTCAGAAGGGCAGAGTCCAGCCTCTCCTCCCACAAGAGTGCAGACCACGAACCCTTTTAATGTAAAATAACTGGCCTGAAGCCCAAGTGCTTAAACCAGAATTAATACACTTTTAGAATAACAGACACTGAGCCCTCAATCAGCAGTTCCCAACTTAGAAGGATGTAAGCTACCTGTTCTGCCACTACAGTGCAGACCACAAACCTTCTTAATGTAAAACTAGCAGTAATAAATACAACTGAGTACTTTTAAGATGACGCAAAAGCAAAATAAAATAGAAAGAAACACAAATACAGTAAAAGCAGAATTTTTTTTTCAGAAAAGTAGCAAAAACAGTAGTAAAAACAATTCACATGCAGTGCAAGCTGACACACTTGAGTATGTAGCAATATTAGTCCACACACAGTTTGAAAAAATGTAATTAAATTAAAAAGGGCAAAAGCAAGTGCAGAAAGGGTTTATTGGGTAGAATGCGGTAAAGAGAGTGTCCCAGATCAAATCTACAGTGGGGCGGGCACTGCAAAAGCCACCAAATTTAAACTACAAGCAATAACAGGGAGGGGGGGTGTGGGGAATACAGTTTCAACAGAGATAGATATGAGGAATCACAGTGCAAATTATATCCAAAAAATATATACTGATATCTGTATATTTGCAGAACAGTAAGACAACAGATATCTAAGTAACAATTTAGGTCTATAATACAGACTAATACAAAAATATATACTCAGCTCTATATATTTGCAGAGAGTCTTGTAAGGCTGTCTCTCAACAATCCACTTTAAATGCAGGCTGCTATTAACAGCAAATTAAGGGAACCTTGAGTTAACACACAAGCTATAGAAACTAAAATGAGGGAGGGGGTGGGGAAGACAGTTTCAACAGAGATAGATATGAGGAATCACAGTGCAAATTATAACCAAAAATATATACTGATATCTGTATATTTGCAGAACAGTAAGACAACAGATATCTAAGTAACAATTTAGCTCTATAATACAGAATAATACAAAAATATATACTCAGCTCTATATATTTGCAGAGAGTCTTGTAAGGCTGTCTCTCAACAATCCACTTTAAATGCAGGCTGCTATTAACAGCATATTGGGCTCAGGATGCCCAAGTTCATCAGGTTAATAGGAGAAAGCACAGGGAACTGACCTTTAGACATGCCTGGAGGGGTGGGCATTAATAATAAGTACTGGAGCTGTTTCCTTGTAGAACATTTAGTGTTTGGTAGCACTTTTGTGTGCTACAATAATTCCTACAAGAAGTCTGGTAAAGTGCTAAACTAATAAGCTAGTAAAAGTGCAGGAGCGGAGTGCGCTAGCAGATCTAAGGGAAAAATGGAAGAGCAGACTTTGGCATCACTCAAAAGCTTACAAATAGTCCTGGATACAGCAAATCTGTATCCAGACTAGACTAGTTATAGAAAAGGCAGGAAAAGCACAAATGCTGGCTTTTAAACCAGAAAGTTGAAAGAGATGGAAAAATTGTCCAAACAGCCAATAAACTATAATTTCTGGACCAGAAACTACAACTCTTGTGGTAGACAGGCTACCTAGTGCTTACCACTCCCACTGACAAGCTAGAAGGCTTCCCTCCAATGCAGAAATTCTTGGGGAGCTCAGAAGCTTACAAACAGTCCTGAATACATCAAATCTGTACCTGGTCTAGTCTAGTTACAGGAAAGGTGGGAAACAAGCGCAAACGCATGATTTTAAACCCCAAAATTGAAAGAGATGGAAAAACTGCCCAAACAGTCAATAAACTACAATTTCTGGGTCAGAAACAACTCCTCTTGTGGTAGATAAGCTACCTAGTACTTACCACTCCCACTGATAAGCTAGAGTTAGGTGGTACTCTCCATGGTAGATAAATGTCAGTATTTGCGAGCCTTAGAGCTCTTCAGGCTAAGTATTGCTGAAGCAAACTATCAAAGCTCCCACTAGTGGAGGAAGTTAAACAAGAAATAGGGCCTGTTAAGACTGGAAGGCTCTTGGCACAGAATGGCTCACTGCAGATCATTATAAGACCTTAAGGAAAGAGATTACTTCAAAGCTGTTACAAATTTATAAACAGGAGGTGGACACTGCCATATGGTTGCTGTACATGTTCAGGATGGTTATCACAGTCATTCTCCTTCCTGGGCTGCATTTCTGACAACGTGCTCTGTAGGGAATTTTTAAACTCAACTCTGTCAACTCATTATGCTATCAAAATATTTATTCCCAGTTACGTCTTTTTTCCTTAATCACACCTCATACAATTGCCGTCTACCTCAGGAAAAATTCTTTGGAATCTGCTTGGAGTATAAAAATACCTATGCAAACCCTTCCAAATATAAATTCTGAATCTTATAGACTTTGTTGCATATTTGGGAGTCATACATACGTCCTATTGTTTCCTTATGAATTGCTTATCCAGTCTATCTTTCCAATCTTTTCTAGCCTCCACTGATTGATTTCAATAGTTTTGTGCAATGTTTTATATACTCTACTAATTATCCCTTTTTTAACAGTAGCTTCTGTTCTAGATTCAGCTAGTGCAGACCTTTCACTTAAGACTCCTCTATACCTTTTTCTTGGTCTGTATTCTTATATCAGTCCTTGATAGGGAAGGCAGTCTCTAGCCTGCAGTTCAAATGTTATCTTAGCCTCTTCTCATTCTGTTGCCTTTCTCTCCCTCTAGTTATTTGTTCCCAATACCTTGGTTCCTTTGTCAGTTTTTTTCCAGTAAATTCCATTCCCCACTTGCCTTTACTCTTTACCCCTAATTGCCGTCATCCTTATCAGGAGAATCTCCTTTCTCCATTCTCATATTCTTTTCTTACTCATGACTTTTCTTTAGGCCACAGTTGGATTAAAAAGCTGTGAAAATGCTCTAAATGCATCCCAGAGCATTTATAATCCTATGGCTTCTTGGTTCCTGGCTTATTTGAGTTATTTTCTAAATGGTTATTACTGTGCTGTCTTGGTCAGGAAAAGTGTGCTGAAAGAATGCAAGGAAAACTAAAACTGAAAAGCAACAGTAGGATTGCCACCTTTTCAAATGTTGAAAGTGGGACTTTTTTTGTAGAAACATGACATTTTGCAGGATAAAACATACCTTTTGGCAGTGCAAAGGACAGAGCTTCATTCTTTGCTAAAATAAAAGCTTATTCTTGTAGCATTTGAGTTGTTTATGCTATTTCCTATAACACTTAGGTGTTTCATATACAAAATAATTGTTTTATGCAACTATTACAGAAAAGTTATAAAATATTTTTGTCCTAAATCTCAGGAAATTTGCCATTTTTTAGTTTTTTTCCCAGGGCACAACTACCCAAAGAGGGACTGTCCCTCATAAAGTGGGACAGGTGGTAACCCTAATCAACAGTGAATTTCTTTCCTTATGTTCAAGCCATCATTGGATGAAAAGGAAGTATAAAAATAAAAAAAACTTTAAAATGCATTTCAGAGAATACAGAAAGCTATGGCTTATTGAAAAAAATGAAGGGTAAGGCAAAATATGAGAAAAGGAAGAAACAAATGATGTGCATGGTATGGGAAGCCCAACATGGGTGAAAACAGAAGGAAGGTCTGGTGGGTGTATTTGTGGGGGGAGCTGAAACATTAGGCCTAGGGCACCATTTCACCTTAGTCTAAACCTATACACAGAGTTGTTGTAATGTTCATAGGTTATAGGTTCACAGGTTCATACTAGGCTATCTGCCCGAGGGCATTTATAAGCCTAGCCATAGTTTTGTGGCTTACGCCACCCCTTAGTTTGGAGAAACTATGCCCATTATTTAGCTGTGCCCCTGTCGAGCAGTGACACTGAGGTAACCCCTGGGGTGTATCTGCGATCTCCCATCCATTGGTCAAGATTCCTCTTGAACAAGGCCAGCAAGGTGCTCTGCCTCACATAAACCGGGATTTTGTTCCACAGCATAGGGAGTCTTTGGGTGATGAATCTATCCCTCCAGCACGTCCTATTAATAACCGTGTCGAGGTTTAAGTCACCCGCCCTTGTGGCTCTGAGGGATCTAGATTTTTGAGATGAAGCATATTCATCAAATCTGGGTTTGACATGGCCTTGTATGTCAGGCATAGGTCACCTCTGAGTAAGCGGTACGCAACTGAATATAGCTGGAGTTCTTTCAGTCGTGCAGCATAAGACAGATTTTGAGACCCTTTATCCTTTTGGTGAGGAACTTTTGTGGCCTCTCCAGCTGCTGCAAGTGTCGGGTCAGATACATTCGAATGGGGCATTGTACTCGATCATTGGTCTGATGAGTGATGAGTATAGGGAGACTATGACTTCCCTTGATCTAGATGTGAATCCCTTCATGATAAGGTGGACAATGTAGAAGGTCTTCCTAACTACTTTAGCAATATGAGTGTCGAATGAAAGGCTACTGTCAACCTGGGTTCCCAGGTCCCTAATAACTTCTTCTGTGTTCAGGGGATTGCCACCTATATGGTAGCTAGAGGTAACCTTATTTTTCCCGAAGGGTATGACTATGCATTTCTTGGCATTTAACTTGAGGCCATGGCTCTGGCACCAGTTATCCGTTTCTGTGAGACCCTTCTGAAGGATATCTGTGTCGGATGTGTTCTCAACTACGGCGCCCAGTTTGCAGTCATCTGCGAACTTTGTCAGCCATAACCCTCCTGTGTTTGCTTGTACTTCAGAAAAGTAGATGCCAAACAAGAGTGGGCCCAGGACTGAGCCCTGTGGGACACCACTTGTGACAGGCTTAGAATCTGACGTGGCGCCAGCAACTCTGACCCTGTGGGTTCTGTCACTCAGCCAGTTTGCAACCCATCTTGTAATGTATGGGTTTACATTTAAGTTGATGAGTTTTTCAATGATACCCGAGTGGGGTATTGTATAGAAAGCCTTCGCCAGGTCTAGGTAGGCTGTATGGACTGCCTTTCCCTCGTCAATGGCCTTGGTGACTGTTTCAAAAAAGTCAACCAAGTTTAAAAGGCATGATCTGCCTTTGACAAAGCCAAACTGGGTTTGATCCAAAGTCTGCAAATTCCCTATGTCTTTATTTATGAGATCCATTATGATCCTTTCCATGGCTTTGCAGATCAGGCTTGTCAAGCTAATGGGACGGTAATTTCCAGGGTCGGTGGAGGCACCGCCTTTGTGGAGTGGGACCACAGTCACTGTGCGCCACTCCCTGGGTATGTATCCGGAGGTGAGACTAAGATTAAACAGCTGTCCTAACTGTGGGTTTAATTCCTCGTTGAGTTCATGGAGCACACAGCCGGGGACACCATCAGGTCCCATGGATGCTGTGTTCTTTGCCTTGGAGAGAGCAGTTCTCACCTGAGTGCTGGAGATGTTTGGGGGGCTGCAATCATTTGGTATAGATATCTCTTCTTTAGGCCGGGAGGGTGGGGAGAAGTTTGCACTGAACCTGTCAGCCAGTATGTTGGCAATGTCTGTAGGATCAGTAATCTTCACATCATTTTGAACTAATTCTGAGCATATCTGGGAGTTTCCTCCTAGGTTTCTGACATAGCTAAAGAATGCTTTATGGTTGTCTTTAGAGTCCTTAGCTATTTTTTTCTCAAAATTAGCTTTGGATGATTTTATGAGAGCTCTTAGCTTTTCACTTATAGTGATCAGCGGTGTCTTACCTTTTAAGGATTTTGCTCTATCTTGTAGTAGCTTCCTCCTTTTATTGTAGAGTTTGTTTATGGCTGGGGTCCACCAGACTGGACGCTTGCCTTTGGTACAAAGAGTCTTTGTTTTGCTTGGGATTGCCTGATCCATGCAGCGCTGCAGGTGCTGGTAGAAGGCATTTGTAAGTGATTCAGCGGTTTGAGTAATGTTAACCGCCAGCTCAGGGGCCTTAAAGGAGACCACACTAGTCTTTAGAAGTGTGAAGTCGGCTTCGAGAAGTTCTTTACTGTGGTCTTTTTCATTTGGGGGGGGGGCGGGATAAGGACCTCCAGAGAGATTAGTTTGTGATCAGATCTCACCAGTGAGGGGTATACTTCTGGCGTTGAACATTGTGCTCCCATGTTCATGATGATGAGATCAAGTATGTTCTCTCCTCTTGTGGGGATGGTGACTAGTTGTTCCATGGCATTTGAGTTTATGAATTCCAGGAACTTTTGGGCTAGTGTGTTTGGGCTTGAGTAGTGTTCCCAGTCTATATTAGGGTAGTTGAAGTCACCTAGTATGATGGTGTTCGGAGATACATTTATCCCCTCCAGTGTTTTCAGGAAGGCCATGTGAGGTTCCTGAGTTTGCGAGGGTGGCCTGTAACATGCTACAATTTGCATAGCAGTCTTGCCTATGGTTAATTGCACCTGGATGGTTTCCGATGCATCGTGCGATGCCACCAATCTTGAGGTGTGGGTGTCCTTGATGAATATGGATACCCCTCCTCCTTTCTTGGTATTGTCCGGGTTTTGTGGCTGGAACGCATGACATGAGATAAAACCTGATAGTGCTGGGGTGCTCTCAGGAGCCTTGAACCAGGTTTCTGTCACAGCACAGACATCGATGTTCTCCATACTGAGAAGGGCCTCGAGTGCATGCATCTTGAGGTTGAGACTTCTGGCATTGAGCAGCATTACCCTTAGTTTTTTTTCTTTGTTTTGTTCTAGGGTGGTAGGTTTAGAATTTGAGCCTTGCCTAAAAAAGGCACTATGGGGGTGGCAAGAGCCTTTGCCAAAATCCGGAATCCCAGGGGGTGACAAGTGCAAGCCGTCCCTTGCGAAGCAGCGTGGCTTGTCCAGCATGTCATCCCAGGCAGACAGACATTGGATCCCCTTTGAATGACACCAGAGTTTAAGCCAATTGTTAAAACTGATCATCTTATCTCTGTATTGTGGCATCATTCTTGGTGAAGGTAGAATACTGCTCAAGGTCAGGGTCATACCTGCCTGGGCTACATAATCAGAGAGCTCCTCTATGTCTCTTTTCATGTAGTCCAGGGAGGTACGTCTCAGGTCGTTTACACCAGCGTGGACAATGATTGAGTCGTACTTGTACCTGCTGTTGAGAGACCTGAGTGCATGTGTTATGTGGCGGATTCTAGCACCCGACAGGCAGCTTACTGTGACCTTCTCCTTACTCAGTCTGGTGAGCGGGACGTCAGTGTGTCTGACTATGGAGTCACCAATGACTAGTGTGTCTGGCATAGTGTTTGGCCTTAAGGGCTGTGACTGCTTGACACTCTGACTGTGTGGTCTATGTGATGCGGGTGTTGTGTTCTGAGGTGGTAGTTGTTTGGGTGTCTGCTTTGGTGGTCTCTGCTGTTTTGGTAGATTTTTGATCAGAGCCTCCGAGTATGTCTTTGTGTGTTTATGTGTATGATTTGAGGTTGTGATGGTAGTATGTGAGACTGGGTCTATAGTGTGTGTGGTTTCCTTCTCCTCCTGTCTGGTCTTGCCAGTCCTATGTTGAGAGAGCTCAGCCTCCAGTTTGGCCGTATAGTTGCATCTCTCGCATGTATTTGTGTTTTGTGGGAGGAGGAGAGGGTTGTCTGTGTACATGAGGCAACTGTAACATTGCCTCAATAATCCCAGGTTCACCAGCTGAGCAGGAGAGGATATTAGCAACTGATCCCTCGACATGCTAGAAGGAATAGGCAGAAAAACTTAAAAAAAAGGTTTTGGGGATGTGGGTGACCGAGAAATGGGGTCTGCTTTTTTGGGGTACTTTCTATAACAAGAGTGCTGTATCGAGGTGATAAGTACTGTAGGAGCAAGTGCTTAGCTATACGGATAGAGAATAGTCTACTTGGGAGTCAAGTAGAGATAATTTATAGTTGGAGGATACACTAAATAGAACAGTAGTACATTTTGAGGAAGGTAGTTTTAAGGGAAAATTTGAAGAGTGAACTTTAGGTAGCCCTAATAGTTTAAATCTGCTTAACCAGTGCTGCCCTAGTGTGCAACGGTAGCAGCTCCGCGCTAAATCACGCTAAAGCGCGCTAACGCGTGCTTTATAGCAGGGGGCTGGAAAAAACAGGAAATGACCCAAAATGGCCAACAAATTACAAGTTGCTGCTTCTAACCACTCCTCTGAAGACAACAAGCAGCTCAGTACTCCCCACTCCCACTGGTGAGTAAAGAAACTACCTCTGGCCACACAAGAAAATGGAGGAACACAGAAACCAAATACAAAGCCCAGGGATCAGCAAAATTTGATCACTGGAACAACTAGCAAGTAAAGTTTAGGAAAGGAGAAATTTTTTTTTGTTTTTTTTGTTTTTTTTCAAACAGACAGGAAAAAATGCAGTAAATGCTTTGTTTTCGACTAAATTGCTATCAAAGGCTGGTACACTGGAGTGTATTAGCCTGTTAGTTACTTTTAAGCAATACTTTAGCCCACAAGTGCAATCAACAATATAAGCTCACAAACACAGGAAAATAAGGCAATAAAACAGTAGAAAAGGCACAAACAGTAGTCGAAAAGCTTAAAAGATCGAAAAATGCAAACAAAAGTTTTAAAAATACTTATGATCAAGAAAGTTGCTTTTTCTGCTCTCTGCTGGCTTAGGAACTCTGCAGGGGACCACGAGGAGCTATGCCAAGTTCTCTAATGCCAGAAAAGCCCGCCAAAGCGTGCTTTATAGCAGGGGCTGGAAAAAACAGGAAATGACCCAAAATGGCCAACAAATTACAAGTTGCTGCTTCTAACCACTCCTCTGAGGACAACAAGCAGCTCAGTACTCCCCACTCCCACTGGTGAGTAAAGAAACTACCTCTGGCAACACAAGAAAATGGAGGAACACAGAAACCAAATACAAAGTCCAGGGATCAGCAAAATCTGATCACTAGAACAACTAGCAAGTAAAGTTTAGGAAAGGAGAAATATTTTTTTGTTTTTTGTTTTTTTTCAAACAGACAGGAAAAAAATGCAGTAAATGCTTTGTTTTCGACTAAATTGCTATCAAAGGCTGGTACACTTGAGTGTATTAGCCTGTTAGTTACTTTTAAGCAATACTTTAGCCCACAAGTGCAATCAACAATATAAGCTCACAAACACAGGAAAATAAGGCAATAAAACAGTAGAAAAGGCACAAACAGTAGTCGAAAAGCTTAAAAGATCAAAAAATGCAAACTAAAAGTTTAAAAAATACTTATGATCAAGAAAGTTGCTTTTTCTGCTCTCTGCTGGCTTAGGAACTCTGCAGGGGACCACGAGGAGCTATGCCAAGTTCTCTAATGCCAGAAAAGCCCGCCAAAGCGTGCTTTATAGCAGGGGGCTGGAAAAACAGGAAATGACCCAAAATGGCCAACAAATTACAAGTTGCTGCTTCTAACCACTCCTCTGAGGACAACAAGCAGCTCAGTACTCCCCACTCCCACTGGTGAGTAAAGAAACTACCTCTGGCCACACAAGAAAATGGAGGAACACAGAAACCAAATACAAAGCCCAGGGATCAGCAAAATCTGATCACTGGAACAACTAGCAAGTAAAGTTTAGGAAAGGAGAAATATTTTTTGTTTTTTGTTTTTTTTCAAACAGACAGGAAAAAATGCAGTAAATGCTTTGTTTTCGACTAAATTGCTATCAAATGCTGGTACACTTGAGTGTATTAGCCTGTTAGTTACTTTTAAGCAATACTTTAGCCCACAAGTGCAATCAACAATATAAGCTCACAAACACAGGAAAATAAGGCAATAAAACAGTAGAAAAGGCACAAACAGTAGTCGAAAAGCTTAAAAGATCGAAAAATGCAAACAAAAAGTTTTATCAATGCTGCAACTAAATGCCAGTAACTGTCAACGTCCTTTTGAGAAACAGGCCAACATAATGTGGTACATAGACCTGTTATAATATAAGAGCATTGTACTGCAGATCAGTCCGTGCATACTACTTTTAAAAGTTTGCAACATGAACTGAAAGGTTGCTTATGAGGGGTAGTAGTGTCAGAGTGATACTTAGACTGGAAGTGTCTAGCGCCCCCCCCCCAACTTCACATTTTCTGGGGGCCCCCAAAATGCTAACACTGGCCCTGTCCACAGCGAACCTGCCCTGCCCTGACCTGACTGCAGCGATCAACATTATATCTGATTGCCTGCTAGAATTTTAAAAAAAATGATAATTACATCACATTACTGTCACTGCATGTATCAACTATACTATTTGACATTCCTGAGCTTTCTGCTTGTTTCCTTCCCAATGAATTGTGGGAAGACAATGTACAGAAAGTTTTGGTGCTGTGCATAGGATCACAATAGACATTTATTTATGCATTTATTTGTTTGTTTATTTCACATGAATAAATAAATGACAGTGTGTCATTTAATGTTTTTTTAATCTAAAACATGTTAACAATTGTTATGTTCAGTACATAAGCTAACTAAAATGAATTAGTAGTGTGAACCTAACCAAACTTTTTAAAATTAATTTCTAGGCTAACAATGGGCCTCCCCAAACTTTTGGCCATGGATATCTGCCAGAATTACCCTCATTATAATCTGCTACAGGCTGTCGTTGATTTACATTTGATATATGCTGGCATTTTATATATGAATACTGACCTACTGCTGTTGCTGTTGTTGATGTTTAGTCATTTAGTTGAATCTGATTCTTCATGACCTGAGACCTGTCTTTTGATATCTGCTTCCTTAAGTTCTTGCAAACTCGTATTCATTATTTCAGCAATGCTTTCTATCACCTGTGCCTGACTGTGTCCTAGGCATCTTGAGTTTCATTAGTGGCTTGGGTGCTTGATGACATAGGCAGAGGAAGAAGGTATGCCTGTACTGGGTTGTGGTGGACAGGGATGTGTACATTGTGTGTGTTCCCATGAAGAATGGACTAGGTAGAGTACACATTCTAAGAGTAGGCTTTTGGCCCACCAAACCAATGTATTATGTTAGCTGTTATGTGAGAGTAGGCAGGAGTTTACAATCACAGAGGGAAGGCATTGTGGCTCCTTGCAGTGACACAGGGAGCCTATTCCCCAAGCTAGTGGATGGGGTTAGGCAAAACACCACAAAAGGCTCTAATTTCTAGGATACCAATGATACTAAAGCTGCCTCAGTGTCTGCCAAGATTACGGGCTCTTGTCTGGCAGATCTGAATGATGGAAGTCATCACCACTTGAGAACATAAATCTTGAGCTTTTAGAGAAAGAATTGTGAAAAAAATGAGGAACAAAGGTTCAAAATCAGGCAGAGATTTTAAGTATTATAGCAAAATGTACATTGATACCCTATTGGACTGCAGTGTTTGTGATGCGTGAGTGTGTGTGTGTGTGTGTGTGTGTGTGTGTGTGTGTGTGTGTGTGTGTGTGTGTGTGTGTGTGTGAAAGTGAGTCAGGGGGATGCCTGTGTCAATACAATGCATGGGTCACCAGAGGTCATTGGTGATTACTGCAGAAAAGTACTTATTGGTGCTTGCATTAATTACAGACATGTGAATTACCTAATAATAAGGTATTTTCTCATTGTAACTAATGTGTCTCTGCAGAGCTATTTTTTATCATCTTGTTAAAGTGCCGTTTTGCCACAGCACTTACACACATATGGGCAGCCAGTACAAACGAACGCAAACTTGTAAAATAACCAGACTGGGATCGACGTCGTACAATGACTTTAAAAGGAGGAGATGCCAGGACACTGCTGGAGGTAAAGGAATGTCTTTGGCAACTCAGATTTAATGCATCTAGGTCTCCAGGAATTAACGAACATATATCACTTACGAGTATCTTAAAATGTAGGTCACAATGTATATAAAAAGTTCTAAGTACCATATACAAACACATTATTTCAATATTGAACAAGGTCATACATATTCAAATTTTGTTGACAATAGTAGCGTTTAGTCTATGGTATATAGGGTTAACTAAATACCTAAAATAGAACAGTATACATATTTATAGAAATTTTATGGAATTAATCAGTGTTCATATACGTGCAATTACGTTTAAAAACAAATTATTAACATGAGAGTATGAATTTGTGTATATAATACATACAACTGTTTTTACAAATGTTTCATAAATGTTTTTATAGAATTAGATATTATTAATGAATGAGTTTTTAGACACTGTTTTGATTGGTTGATTGAGCGGGGGCATGTGTATGTTTTACTTTAAATGAGGTTGAAAAAGGTTGTGGATTTACTCTGATGATGCCCTTGGTATATGTGGGTGAAAGCGCTAAGAGATTTGTGTTGTTATTCTATGGATTAATAGCTGTCCGTTTTTTCCATTAAAGTCATTGTACAACGTCGATCCCAGTCTGGTTATTTTACAAACTTACACACATATGGCTGTTTTTTCCTGATTCCATCCCATAATATATTTCACTATTATCACATTTTTTTTCAGAAATTTCAGGAGAGGAGTTTTGACCCACTTATGAGGTTCTAACTATTTAATACTGATTACCTTCAAATATGTATTACTACACACTGTACTGCTTTTGCATGAACTAGGCCTTTTTATAGCTATTTAGTACATAGGTACCAAGCATGTCCTCCCTGTTTACAGCAGCAACACATCAGGAATAAAGTAACTTATTGGCCAGTATTTTTCTTAATATCACTATACAAATATTGTAAATTGTTATTTAGTTAAGATGCACAAATAAGTGTGTGCATTTATAATAAATAAAAATGCTTATTATAACTTAAGTGTGCATATTTTCTACCTTTGCATCAAAAAATTATGTAAAATTCACATGTATCATCACTTCACCTAAAATATCATAAAACTGTACCTCCTTAAAATTAATAGTAAACTTTATACATTGCACACACAGCCTCTTCTGCACACCTAAAAACAGAATACATCAACTCACCTAAAACAACCCACAAAGTCAGATCTACACTAAAACGAGTAAAACAACACCAAAAACATGGATTACATCTCCTATTTACTTACTTCATAAAAGGAAAACTAAACTCCAACCAAAGTAGACACAAAATTTACACACACGTGGCTAAAGCAACTCAACCCACCTAAACAACTTGCAAAGGAAATCTAAAGTACATAAAATAAAAAGTAAACTTCAACGACATTCCTATTCATTTCAAAGTATGCAAAGTTCACAGAATTCACACACATACACACACACACACACACACACACACACACACACACACACACACACACACAAGTATCCTAAAAAACAACACTTCCCCATATAAATCAAATGAAATTAGCTTATTTTAAATAAGAATAAATAAAATCACAATAAAAGAACATTTAAAAAAATAAATGAAGTCCACAGCTTGCCAGCCAGAACATGAGATTATTAGAAAGACAGACTAGATTCTAAATACAAAACAAAACTCAAAGCCATTCAGTAAAGGTTGGAGTAATACAAAATAAAATACTCTAAGAAAATAAATAAAACTCTGATCAACACAGCTGAAAATTAACTATAAACTTTAATAAAACAGAAAACATAAAATAAAAGCTAAGCGCTTTCACAGATACTCAATCAGCTTCTTCAGACCATGATAGATTCTAAATACGTAAACTAAAAGTAAATTAACTAAACTATAACAAAACCATCAAATTCACAAAGTATAACATAGTCATCACAATATACAATATTAAAATAACAGAAAACAATTGATAATATCAAAACAAAAGATTAAAAAATATGTCAGGACTAGAGAAGGAAACTACTTACAGGACACTTCATTTATAAAAACCTACAACAGTTATCTAATGCCATGTTCAATACAAAGTTATTCAGTTACTAAAGACCATTGAAATCAATAGAAAACAGCAATACAAACTTAACATGGTGAAAATGCATACGTAGAATACATGTATCTGGTTTGCGTAATAAATGAAATATGCAGTAGGATTAGTGAACCTGGTTAAATACTTATGAAGTAAAAGAAGAAAAAAAAATGATGTAGGACAATACATGTATAGAAAAAATGTAGTGGTGAACAACAATCCTACTAATGTGGATTGTGTTCCCCATTTACTAGAAATTTTTTCACATGTCATTGGCCTAGTGGAGCTAACCCAGTCAGAAAAGCATAAAGAAATAAATAATGTCTAATTAATTTTTACCGAGATCAATTACTTTTTTATTTTAGAAGGTGACTTAATTTTTCCAGGACATTTTAGAACAGGGAGTTGTAATCCAACCTCAGTAATACATACAAAAGAGTACAATAATGTTACTATTAATTCATATGAAAAATCATAGGCTTGTTCGTGCATAGATACAGGTGTGCTCTGGAATCATTTAAAATATATATTTTACTCCTTCTGCAGGATTCAATGAACTCCATGTAGTTTATGTGTAGAGGCTACATGGAGTGCATTTGCATACTGCAGATCACACAGCATCATGCAATCTCATGCCATGAGTATTGATGATGTGTGGCACGAGTAGGCAAGGTTTCACAGCTCGTCCTAGTGTTACTGGCTGCGGAACCTGTATAGTGAATGAGGATCATTCCAGGTCAAAAGGCAAGCATGCATTTTCTGAAAGATATGAAGAAAGTTACAGAAATGTATATGTCATTATATATTTACTGCAATCTTCAGTGATTTCACAATAAACCACACATTTTACAAGAAACAAGCCAAATATAGGATGCAAATATCTGAACATTCTACAAAACTGTGGACTGTCTGCCTTTTGTGTTTTAATTAATTTTTTATCCTTTATTTATTTATTTATTTGTTTGTTTATTTATTTATTTATGTTATTGCCAGTGTTTGAACCATGCACCACTTGGCATACAAAATGTTTAGCTATGCTCAGCTAGTTTGCGCAAAGCACACCAGTGCACAAACTGGAAAAATGGACCACTGAGGTTATAGATGGCACCCAGCAGCCACACATATGAACTGGATACATTCAAGTAATAATATTATGCATCACTCAACCACAGTAAGTGGCGTTGCTCTACAATTAATAGTGACAACATTATAATAACTACTAAGATAGCAGATATCATCTTACTAATCCTGTGACGACAGGTGTAAAGTGTAGGGGTGGAGTGCAGATAGTACAAAGTTCTAGTACAGGGTGTGCAAGTTTTGTTTTACTGTTGTGTGATTGGAGATTATGGCAATGAAGTGCATGCAAGATACACAAATGTTTTTTCAACCTTCTTGTTGTAATAGCTGCAAGTGTAAGAGAACTGTATATATGGTAAATTTGACTAGCCAATTTACACAAGTGTCTGTATACCTAAACAGCTAGAAATTACATTGTTCACCATTGTTGTGCATCACTTAACATCACACAAACACGGTGCCTGGCATTGCGCACCCCTGCCTACTGTGGTTTGTGTGATGGTAAGTGATGTGCAATATTTTCAAATGCTGCAAATCCAAAATGTGCACATTCTCAATAAGCGTGAGACATGCAATAGGTGAGAAACAGAATCATGTAGACTGCAATTAGCAGGAAATGCTCATTAGACATTGAGCTTGAGCTATGGCAGACATGTCTGGAGTTGCTGCAGAGGGTGTGCACATTCAGGCACATCTTTGGGGTGTCCAAGAGTCCAAGATTTTTGTTGGACTCCTAAGTTAGGGAGCATGGGCTTAGGTTGCTACAGTGGGACTATTCCAGCACAGAATATAAATCTGAAGCCTGGAATAGTGTTGCAAGGGCCTTAATCAGTGTGACAGGTATTCCCTGCACTCTGGAGGAGGAAATGGAATACCCTCGACCTTTGGATCAGGGAGTCGGGCAGGGGACACCCCACAGATGTGTAAGTATCAATTTCAGTAAGTATTTGTAAGAGTTAAAAGCTGAATATAGTCAAAACTGGTATTCATAATGATATTCTATTCTGTCTTTTCCACAGCTGCTGAGGAGAAAGTCTCAAATGTTCGATCCCATGCTGTTTGTCTAGTAAGGATGCGAGAAGCATGAGGTATATATGAATCAGAACGAATCAAAAATAGTCACAAACAAGTAAATGAAAACAAGGTGATTCCAGACTGCAAGTAGGATAACCTCTTTAAAATTTATTTTAAATCCACCAATACATGAGTGCTTTCATCTCCAAAATGAGACTTCATCAGATAAAACATTACCAGTGCTACGCCTACTATTTAAAATGCCACAATAACCTTAATTAACTAACCAATTAAAAATTTAAAGCAGCAATGTCAGCTGATTTTAAAATGTAGTATTATTTTGTACCATAAGGCCATTATACATAAGTGTATAAAAATCAAAAAATAAATAAGATGTTTCCTTACATTCATATAAAACTAAGAAAAACTAAATAAATATACTTTAGCTCTATTGTGAAATATTACCATAGTCACATCTGAAAAAATTAAATATATAAAACATGTCATACCCAATAATTGAAACCTTAGCTGCCTTTTCAATAAGTGTAGCTTTAATACTGATGTATTCATTAAGGCCTGGGGGGTAATTGGCCTTAAGTCTCAATTGCCATCTTAATTCCCTGTTCAATAATAGATTCTTTGTATCACCCCCCCTGTGGTTATTTTTAACCAAATCAATAATTCCAAATTTAAAACTACTGGAAGATGCACAGGAAACCGAATGTTTGTATAGGGCACTGGTGTCTTTCCTAATCCTAATGTCATTAAGGTGTTCATATATTCTATCTTTTAGTGCCCTTTCGGTTTCCCCAGTATAAAATGATGAACAGTGTGTACAGATGGCCATATATACCAACATTCTGCTATAACAATTTCCTTTACAAAATTTAACAACACTGCCCAAGCCATTGTTTAATTTTATAGACTCTTCCTTGTAGATATGAGAACATTGTCCACATCTACCACATGAGCTAGTTGCCTTTTTACTGTTCTCCTTATAATCAACTCTTTCAAACAGTCTTTTAACACTCATTCCTGTCCTATAAATGAAATGAGGTCAGTTTCCTACCACTTCATATAATTCCTTATTTGTTTTTAATATACACCAATTTGCTTCTACTATCTGTGTGAAATAGTCAGAAAATATGTTAAATTCAGTAACACAAGCCCCCTGATAATTTTTTGTTGTTGTTTTATCAGATTCTACCACGTTGTTGAAGGGTTGACCTAATAAAGCTTTGTATTTGGTACCCCATCCATTATAGACCTCCTCCATTGTTTTACCAACCAATCCTCTAAGATATCCTCTCTCAATAAACTTTTTACCTAGAAAAATAAATTCTTCAAATAAATCAGAGAAATCGGAAGTCATCCTGGCCAGCCTGACAGCCTGTCCCTTAATCAAACTCCTTTTTTGATGAAAAGGGTGGGAACTATCATGGTGCAAGTAACTATTACACCATGTAGCCTTACGAAAAATTCTGGACTTAAAACCTAGCGGTGTCTTACAAATAGTGATATCCAGATAATTAATACTGTGATCATCAACAGTATATGTGAAGGATAGAAAATTGGTAGTATTGTACAAATAGTCAATAAAAACCCCTATGTTTTCCTTAGTACCATCCCAGATCACAAAAATGTCATCCAAAAATCTCAGATAGCACTTTATATGTTTCCTGTAAATACTATTTAACACAAATCTTTCCTCCCATTCTAGCATCACTAAATTCGCAAAAATGGGGGCACAAGCTGCCCCATGTCTACACTGCTGGTTTGTTCATAGGTTCATAGGTTCATAGGTTCATACTAGGCTATCTGCCCTAGGGCATTTATAAGCCTAGCCAGAATGTGTTTGGCTTTCGCCACCCATTTTAAATTTATTTTGCTATGCCCTTTTTCGAGGTTAGTATACTGTGCCTCTGTCTAACAGTGACACAGAAGTGATACCCGGGGTAAACCTACGATCTCCCATCCATTCATCAAGATTCCTCCTGAAGAGAGTCAATGAGAGACTCTGCCTAACCTGGACTGGGATTTTATTCCAGAGTGAAGGGAGCCTCTGGGTTATGAATCTGTCCCTCCAGCATGTCCTGTTTATTTCAGTGCTGAGGTTCAAGTCTCTCGAGCGCCTAGCTCGATGGGATTTGGATTTTCTGAGGTGCAGCATGTCCATTAATTCTGGGTTGGACATGGCTTTATACGTCAGGCACAGATCGCCTCTGAACAGGCGGTATGCTACTGAGTAGAGCTGGAGTTTCTTTAACCGGGCAGCATATGGCATCTGTTTGAGCCCTTTGATCCTCTTGGTGAGGTACTTTTGGGGTCTTTCCAGTTGCTGCAGGTGTCTGGTAAGGTACATCCCAAAAGGGGCATTGTACTCAATTATGGGCCTGATGAGGGATGAGTAAAGAGGCACGATGACCTCCCCTGATCTAGATGTGAAACCCTTCATGATTAGGTGGGCTATATAAAATGTTTTTCTAACCACTTTGGCCACGTGGTTGTCAAATGAGAGATTGCTATCAACTTGGGTCCCCAGGTGTCTAATTACTTCTTCTGTACTTAATGGATTACCACCTATGTGGTAATTTGTGGGCACTTTGTTTTTGCCAAAGGGGATGACTATACACTTTTTGCCATTTAGCTTGAGGCCATGGCTCTGGCACCAGTTGTCTGTTTCTATGAGGCCCTTTTGGAGGATGCTTGTGTTGGCTGGAGAGTCGATTATGGCGCCCAGTTTGCAGTCATCTGCGAACTTGGTCAGCCACAGTCCTTCCGTGTTGGCCTGTACCTCCGAGAAATATATACCGAACAAGAGAGGTCCCAGGACTGAGCCTTGTGGGACACCACTTGTAACTAGTTTGGAGTCTGACATGGCTCCAGAAATTCTAACCATGTGGGTTCTGTCCTTGAGCCAGTTTGCAATCCATCTAGTGACATAGGGGTTTATATTTAAGCTGGTGAGCTTATCTATAATGCCCAAGTGGGGTATTGTATCGAAGGCTTTAGCGAGGTCCAGGTAGGCTGTGTGGACCACCTTCCCCTTGTCAATCGCCTTGGTGACTGTTTCAAAGAAATCAACCAGGTTTAAAAGGCAGGATCTGCCCTTAACAAAGCCGAACTGGGTAGGATCCAGTGTCTGTAGGTCCCCACTATCTTTATTTATGAGGTCCATGATGATCCTTTCCATAGCTTTGCAGACTAAGCTAGTCAGGCTTATGGGGCGATAGTTTCCAGGATCCGTTGAGGCACCACCTTTATGGAGAGGGACCACTGTTGCTGTAATATTCCCCCTGGAAGCCTATATAGTTATTATCCAAAACAATTTCCATTAGTTCCAGAATTAATAACTTCTGATCGTAAGGTAAAGCCAGGTGTTTGTGGATACTGTCCTCAAAAAATTCCTGTCCCTCAACATGTGGTATACAGGTAAATAAATCCCTGACATCAATTGTCAGAAATCCACAATTTTCTGACCATAATTCTTTGTTTAATTTACTAAGGAATTCCTAAGAATCTTTAATTAAATGTTCCATCTTGGTTACTATATTTTTAGTAAGGCTGTCTACGTACACTGCTAGGGGGTGTGTTTTTGAATTACTGGCTGATACAATTGGTCAAAACAGGGGCTCAGATATAGACTTATGAATCTTAGGTACCCCAAAAAACTGAGGGATAATAGGGTGTGTTTGTCTCAGAAAATTATATGTAGATTTATCAACTCTATTTTCTAAAAGATATTCTTCTAAAAGAGAATCAATTCTTCTATATGCAGTCAGTATCTCATTATATGAGACTGAAGTATGTGTGTTTGAATCCAGCAGAATATTAGTTAAGGCATTGTTGTATTCTTCATTATCAAGTAATACACCACCACCACCCCCCTTATCCGGTTTCATAATTCTAATATCTTTCTGTGTTTTTAACTCAAAAAGCAACTTTTCTTCTTCCTTACTCAAATTATGTTGTTCCATTTTTCTCCTGTTCTTTTTATAGGTGTCATAAATTTCATTTGTAACAATGTTCTCAAATGTAATAAGTGCTGGATGCAGGGGTGGGTTGTATGTACTATACCTTACTAAACCTCTGTTGGTAAAAGAATTGTCTCCCAAGATTTTTTTTATGTATCAAACCAAGGTTTAATTTTCTCAGGTATAGTTTAAAGTCTACTAAAATGAGTGCCAAATCACCATACCCTGATTTGACAAACTTGAAACCATTTGAAAATAAATCAAAATGGTTCTTACCCAAAACAATAGATGTATAATTAAATATTTTAAAAACCTTTATATTCAGAAACTATACCATCAGCATGTTGAATAATATTTATCTGCCCTTCTTCCCCACATTTTTCCATCCAAAATTGTTCCCATGTAAACTTGTTGAATAACCCGGATCGGATGGAAGTCTGGCTTTGTTTGCCAAGCGTTCTGACCTCCTTGGGCCTAAAAAATGTTCATGTGGTTCAGAGAAGGAATCAAGCTCATCTAAAACTCTGTTAGATGCACCTCCACCATGATTATTTCTATCATGGATGTCAGTTCTTTGTATTTGATAAGTTTCAGCTAAATCAAATTGCTTAGGGTGAACCAATTCCTGGTTTTTGTTTCTGTTTTTAAAGTTGTTCAAAGGTCCAGGATACATTTTACCTTTGCTGTATTGTTCTTTGTCCCTCATAAACTTTTTCTGCTTCCTAGCAGAAACCGTTTTGATCCTGTCATCTGTTTTTTTCAAAACCCTGTTATACAAATATTTATATTTATCAAACAACAAGTCTTTGAGAATATCGTCATTCAGTTTGTTTAGATCAACTAACAAACTGTTCAACAGTGTTTCATTATACTTAATTAAATTTAAAATCAAACCAAACCCACACTCATCAAAAAAATCATGAAAATCTTTTAGAACCACATCAGAGTATACAACACCAAAAGGGTATTTAAAAATTCTAAGTCCCTGAGGAACTATTTTGTGACTAACACAACAGTGCAAATATCTGTTATCTATTTGTAAGCATTTGTATTTAAACAACTTTTTTTCAAATAAATAAATTAAGTCCTTTAATATAGGAATGTTGTTTCATTTAAATCATGTCCGACCATATCACTTTGTATATGTTTACCAGAAAAAGATGTGTCAAATACAAAATTTCTGTCTAAAATGTCTTTAAAACAAAATTAATGCTTGTTATTGTCAAAAGTACGTGCCGCTGACACTGCAGCATTAAAACTAGGCACTGTATCTAAGGTAGATTTAACGCCCTTATTAATAGTACCTTTAGATTTAAAATGTCTCTGTTGTACCACCCGATCCTGTTGTTCTGTAACAAAAACTTGTACATCCGACCGGTTAGGCGGTGATAAGGGAACCCCTCCATCCTTCCTTCCGTTAATCCGTTCATTTGGCTCGCTTTCCTTAGTGTTCGTCTTGGTACCACCATAGCTCACAACCCTTGAGCGTGGAGATGACATTGAAAAATGCGCCGAGCCACTTAATGAACTATTGCGAATGGAATTAGCTCCATCTACTGGTTCGACCTGACTAAACAAATCAATGAGCCTAGTCAGGTCGCCTCTCAAAATAGCCAATTCCTCATGAACTTTTGTTACTTCTTGTTGTGTCCTAGTTATACAACTAGGACTAAGCATAATATCTTGTCTGATAATGGTAGAGTCACCAGGAGAACCTTCCATAGTGGGTAGCACCAATGTTCGATAAATTACACAACGATCCTCCAAGCAATAACTGGAACCAATCCAAAGAGCAAAACGAATCAAAAATAGTCACAGACAACTAAATGAAAACAAGGCGATTCCAGACTGCAAGTAGGATAACCTCTTTAAAGTTTATTTTAAATCCACCAATACATGAGCGCTTTCATCTCCAAAATGAGACTTCATCAGATAAAACATTACCAGTGCTACGCCTACTATTTAAAATGCCACAATAACCTTAATTAACTAACCAATTAAAAATTTAAAGCAGCAATGTCAGCTGATTTTAAAACGTAGTATTATTTTGTACCATAAGGCCATTATACATAAGTGTATAAAAATCAAAAAATAAATAAGATGTTTCCTTACATTCATATAAAACTAAGAAAAACTAAATAAATGCACTTTAAATCTATTGTGAAATATTACCATAGTCACATCTGAAAAAATTAAATATATAAAACATGTCATACCCAATAATTCAAACCTTAGCTGCCTTTTCAATAAGTGTAGCTTTAATACTGATGTATTCATTAAGACCTGGGGGGTAATTGGCCTTAAGTCTCAATTGCCATCTTAATTCCCTATTCAATAATAGATTCTTTGTATCACCCCCCTGTGGTTATTTTTAACCAAATCAATAATTCCAAATTTAAAACTACTGGAAGATGCACAGGAAACCGAATGTTTGTGTAGGGTACTGGTGTCTTTCCTAATCCTAATGTCATTAAGGTGTTCACATAATCTATCCTTTAGTGCCCTTTCAGTTTTCCCAATATAAAATGATGAGCAGTGTGTACAGATACGTATATATGAATCAGAACAGTACTGTCTAAATAGTATTTTAATAATAATTTGTATAGTAATTTTGCAGCATTAAAAGTTAAGGGCTGCTTAGTTGGTATTTAATAGAGTTGTATCAAATTGAGCATGCATATCCCATCTTTAAAAGAAACTATGCATTCCTTACTTTTCTAGCACAAAGCAATGGTGCCATACTCTAAAAACATAGTGGGCGTGCATCTCTAAACTATAAAAGGAAAAGTATGCATGCAGTAGTCTGTAGGATAAAAGAACAGTACAGTATGTTAGCATACTCACGTTTGTGTGTTCAAAAAATAAACTTCCCAAATATACAGTACTGTTAGGTTTTTATCATTATTGGAATGTAACTTCATGCCTCTATACCAGTGACACAAATGACCGTCTGTAATGTGTAATCTGTATAATTGGAACACATATACGTGCAATATATGCCCACATCAATCTGTACTATAGCGTGTCTCTGTTATAAACTGGGTAGTCTTAAAAGTAAGGAAGAAACTTATTGTAGTGTTAAAAGTAAAGGTAACAGAATAGAGTCAAATAACTGTATCAGTGCTTTGTATGTCACATATGAAGTTACTAATGTTCTTCCTTCTTTCTCTCATCCAAATCCTTTTCTCTCTCTTTTTTTGTTTATTTACTTTGGGGAGGTTATTTTTTTTTTTTGTGCGTTTACTTTTTTATTTTTGTTTTTCCCACAGCACAGCAGGGTAGGGCTCTCCCACAAGATCCACCTGCCCCCACTCCACTGGCTATAGCACTGCTGCCCAGCACATCTGGTGCAGTACCTGGTAGCACCCCCTCTGCCACCCCTGTACTACCTAGACCCTCAGGTAGTTCTGCTCCAGAGAATAGGCCTGTGGCTTCCTCCAGGAGCAGTGGTGGAGGAGGTGAGTTTATCACCTGTGACAAACTGCCAGGGATGGTGCATAGGGTTGTGTGTCACACTGTTGCCATGAGCCTATGCTGGATGGAGTGCCTGCTCCCCATTCTAGTGCAGAGCACACGTAGGAGGTGCAGATGTCAGGCACTGTAGCCAGTTGCACAGTGAGTTGACAGTGATGACAGTCTACTGGGTGAGGACTAGATTCTCACTGTCAGCCACCCCGATCTGCATGGGACCAAGATTTCCCATCCCTCTCCCCATCCATGGTGTTCACCCAACTCATGTGTCCTTCACTGTCCCTGTCTCTTGTCTTGTTTGTCTTGTCTGTTTGTAATTGCTTCCTCACCTACCCAATTTATCTCACCCAGACATTACTACAGCCCTTCCTCAACATTTCTTTCTCTCTCTCAAAAAAGAAAGGGCACCCATTCCACAAAATAAAAAATTATCCCAGACATAGCTCTCCATTTTGCACACATGTGTTCGCAGGGTTCCTGCGTTGTGTCCTGTCCACCCTGTAGCACTCTACAATGTCCATGTCATGTATGTTTTGATAAGTTAAATATAGCCTGACAAATCTTCTCTGTTTCAGCCTAGGCCTATTGGCAGCAGCAGCAGCATTGCCTGCAGCCTGTAGTACATACAAATGGAGTTAAGCAGCAGCAGCTCCTAACATTCTGTCTGTATAGACTTTCTGTGTCTGTACTCCATTACGTTTGACATCCACAGGAAAAAACAGCATGAAGTCTAAATGGTTGCTTTATAACTTCTTGAATAGCTCCACCAGATTGGTTGATTAGCATGCAATTCAGCTCATTGTGCTGTTATTAACATCTCTAAAATACAGTCTAGACAAATGCATTCCATTAATAATCTACTCCATTATAAAAAGACAAATGTGTGCCTAGCCTAAGTGATGGTGAGGATACTTGCTACATGTTCAGCAAAGCAAACTATTTTCCAAACTATCTTTACAGAGGAGTATTGAACTCCAGTAGGTATGCTGTCATTTTTTCACCTATATAATGCATATGCCGGAATATATTAATGAATAATATGAAGCAAAGCCTTTTACACTGTTATCTATATGCATTAGTTATAAGTGTACTGATGGCATGGCCATGTTTGTCAAGCCATTTTCAGAGGTACAAATGCTTGACAATACATGAAAATAGTAAGCTGTGTAAAAATGTTTCAGAGACAGGTCCTTTGAATACATGTTTAGCATTTCCAATATGTTTCATTAGCAAAATAGTTTATGTGCCTGTTCTTTAGTGGGTAGGGGAAGCAAAGAGAAATTACTGTGAGGTAGTTGTTTATTGTATAAGGTGCCCCTATAAGAAATTCTATATCGGGGAAACTAAAAGTAGTTTAGCAACTATAATAAAAGAACATATAAGAGATATAAAAAAGAAAAACAAAATAAGTCCAGTTGCTTCACATTTTCATTGTATACAGAAAGGTGATTATATTGGTTTTAGATTAACAGTTCTGGAACAAACACATTTTCTTGATAAAGGTGTTAATAGTATCAAAAATGAGTTGAGAAATGAAGAATCTGTATTTATTTTAAATTTAATACACTGGTGCCTAAGGGCATGAATAGACAATGTAATTGGAGATATTTTTTGTGAAATATATCATTAAAATTTTAAATTGGTTTAATTAATCATAATTAATGTTAATAGGGTGCATCAATTATTGAGTGATGTATAAATAAGCTGCAGTGTTGGAAATTGTTTGTATTCTGTAAAAGGCTTACAGCTGTGGTGCTAGAGGAGATATTATTACATTACTGCAGTTTTGTGTGTCTTTTTTATTAAATAACTTTGGTACTTCTTTGGACATTGGCCTTTTCCTGCGGTATTTCTGCTTATTGTTGGATTTTGTGGTGTGATATATGTTACTATTATGTCACAAACTAGAATGGGCTGTTCTTCTGGGGGGAGCACAACTGAGTTACTACTATGGCAAACACAAGGATATGTTGCCCTTGCTACTCTCCTTAATTTGCATCCTGCCTGTTGTTAGCATTTCATATATGTCATATGTGTTCCAGTGGGTACTGCTGACCGCTTACCTTAACTGTTTTATCTGGTAACAGTTACTTTGTATTTAGGTGATAGTTATGTGTATTGTCATTCAGTTGTGTTTTAGGACCAAAAATATCATTGAGGCACAGACCCCTTCAGTGAGGCAGAAATCACAATAATAGTGGACACACTACATCAACATGGCACTTTCCTTCTTGAAAGGTGTTGTCCCAATATGCCAGAGAGGCTGATGATATGGCAGCAAATTGTTGACAACATAAATTCTGTGGGTGGCCACGGCCATACTTATGAGCAGGTATGCCACAGGGCCACTGGCATGGTCACATCTGCACAGAGGCGTGCAGCTGCTGTTGCCCGAGACCAGAGAGCAACTGGGGATCGGCCTGCTGCAGAACCATCTCTCACCCCTGGTGAGGAATTCCTGGTGAATCTTCTGACACAGGGCAAGTCATAGCAGAGTGGCCCACAATATGTCCTTGATGTGGGTGCCACTTCTTCTCAGTCCTAAGAGGATCTTCCAGGTAGGCTTTGTTATGTAACCAGCTCAATACTGTTGTATAGTAAAACAATTGAAATAAAAGTTCCTTCTGTGTCACTTGTGTTACAGTGATAAACTCAGTTTGGAGTTGTCAGCCACGTACTTGTTAAAGTAAAATGTCATGCTGATTGAGAGGAGTACATGTAGTACCGCCTGTCTTATGTTAAATGTGATGATGTTGACCTTACCTCTTGCTTAACTTCTTTCAAGACTGTCAGGAATCCAGAAACATAGGCCTCCTGCGGATGGTAAGCCAAATCAAGTTATTTCAGTACTGTAGATCAATTTCTAGTAATCTAATGTGTCATTTTAGGGCTGTTGTGTATATTGCTATACTGTCTGTAATAGTGGTAGTACTGTTAGTTGGATAGCATATGTTGCACAATAGTAGTGCAGGTATTAACCTATGCCTGTCTTTCCCCCTTTTATCACAGGTGATCATGACAGTGGGAGTGTACATATCTCTCAACCTCTTAGACCAAGAAATCTGGACAAAGCCATATATAAAAGTGGGACAAAGGCCAAAAAATAGGGATAATTTTAAAATATTGCTCTTACAAACTTACAAAAATTGATAGAATAACAGTTTTTGTATTAGCATGAATTTTCTAAATGTTATGAAGTCTGAAATTCAAATGTCTGTCATTATTTTCTAACTTCAACCTTTAATCATTTGACAAATTTGCCAGAAAAACACAATTTTATGAAAAATGGACCAAAAATATAAGGCAAAAAAATTGGACATTCTGTGAAAATCTGTACAGTTGAGTGGTATGGGAGTGTGGTCCCAGTGCCACCTGATGTCAGTGTTACATCAAACACTGAGGATGATGATGGTGAAACTAAGGCACAGTTGGGGGGTGAACAGATTGAATTTGACACAGAGGTAGACATCCAGCCACCCCTTTCTTTTTCCCTGGATGCAACTAGTAGGCCTATTCCTACCCAGTCCCTGAGCCCACAGATATAGGACAGGTGGAGAGCAGTGACACAGAGAAGTAAAGTGTGGCTACTGCAGCTTCAATGCCTGATAAATCTGGCCATAGCCAAAGTATTGGCAAGGTGCATGCAGGAGGTTTGATAGAGGTGTTCAGAGTGGGCCTGCTGTCTCTCCTCCATCTGCTGCAGGTGTCTCTTCCCGTGTCACTCAATGTACATTTAGGGCCATCATGAAGGCACAGACACATTCAGAAAGCTGCTCCAGACAAATGCTCAGGATTGTGGATCTGACGTATGAATGCCTCCACCATGTTGCCAGTTCCCTGGATTGGATGAATGACACTTTAGAATGAGGGGTGTCTGTGATGGACTGAGGGGTTTCTGTCATGGAACAAGCAGTGTCTATGATGGAACATCTGCTGGGAGGGGAATGGCATCCTCAAGGGCATAGGTCAGCCACAACATCTGCTGGCCATTCTTGATCATGCTTCTGTAGTGGCAGTACTTCCGCTGGCCCATCAGGGAGTGTGCTTTCCACACCCAGATGTGGCAGTCCAATGAGTCATGATCCTAGGCATTCCCATGAAGGGATCTAGTTTAGCAGACATTTTTCATAGGTAGCAGCACTCCATCTGACCTTGGGCATGGAGGTGCCAGTGCAACTCCTGGCAGAGCCAGTTCCCATCATTGGGGGTGACAATGATGAACTGCCACCTCTACCATGCATGGCTCACACTTGTACAACATACCAAGATGTACAGCTAGCACTGAGCTTGGCTGTATTCATGCAGACTCTCACACACCACTTTCATATTGAGGACCCCTACAGACACACACACAGCATGCCTGCTTCCCTCTCTCCCTCACACACACTTATCAACCTTTTGTGTCAGCCTAGGCCTCCGGCCCCCTCCCCCAAGCACCCTGTACAAGTGATGATAACTGTGTCATATCTCTGTTCTCTCTTTTGGATTCAGGGATACAAAAGCTTTGTATCTGATGCATAAGGTGCATAGCTATATTAGTGCCTAGTATATCTGCATTTGTGTTGTTGAACTGGTAATTGTGCCTTGCCACATGATACAATGGATAGCATCATCATGTCAGTACTTTCTAGTGCATTCTCTTGTAAGGTTTGTGAAGTCAGGAACTGCAATGTGTGTCATTACTTTATAACCTTTCTGTTAATGTTTTCCAGTATATTTGTATAATGCACATCATAAGACACACCATCACATGCAGATCTCAGGATTGTATGACAGCACTGTAGTCAAACTCATCAGAACAGTAATACAATATCACATTGTCTTTTGTAGGAACCTCACCAGACACATGCAGCAGTTGGACAGACCACAGGGCTTTCTCATCAAGATAACACAGGGCCTATAAACCATGACATGATGTAAGTGGGTAGCTTAAAAAGACACGTCATTGTCACCTGTCTGGTATCGCATTACATTGTAACTGTTATTCTAGGCCTATTACTTTTAGTTTAAGCACTTGGGCTTTAGGCCAGTTGTCTTACATTATAAAGGTTTGTACTCTACACTCTGGTGGGAGGAGGGGGTATCCTCTGTCCTTCTGAGCTTGGAATTGCTGGTAGAATGCTTATTGTGGCTATTGTTCTAAGTCTCTTTATTATGGATTAAGCACTTGGCCTCCAAACTAGTTATTTTACATTAGGAAGGTTTGTGGTGTAGAGTCTTGTGGCAGGGGAGGATAGCCTACACTCTTCTAAGCTGGGAATTGCTGGTTGAAGGCTTATTGTGTCTGTTATTCTGAAAGTGTCTTAGTTCTGATTTAAGCACTTGTGTTCCAGACCACTTATTTCACACTAAGAAGGTTTGTTCTCTACAATCTTGTTGGAATATTCTACTGGATTGTTCCTTTATTTAAAATGTTTGTTCTTCTGTTGTGTTTGTGATTTTCTGCACTTTGGATTTCTAGGACCATTGCATTTTATACCATAGGCTTGATTCAGGCTTGCTGAATCCAGACTGTTTGGTATCACGAGCAACAAAATCAGCCCTCTTACATTAAGAAGGCCTCTCTGCACCCTTGTGGCAGAACTGTGCAACAAAGAACCCAACTGACTTGGGGATTGCTGGAATAAGGCTCACTGTTGGCCTTTTCCTTGTTTTACCTGTTTAAAATAGTTTAACTTCACTTGTATTCCAATGTTGTGTTTTGGGAGTGTTTGCACTCAATTTGCTGTAGCTGCTCAGAGCTTGCACTGCTGCCCTATGAGCAACTCAGGTGTGCAGTGTGAAACACTGACATATTTTTGTAACCCTAGCCCTCCATAGAATAGACACATTTTGTTAGTCTTACACCAAAATGTGGTCCATCTTGCCCATTCCCCACTAGTTACTACAGTATATACCTTCCATAATAGATGGACAGTTTCCCACCATTTCTCCAGGCAGCCTGATTACATGGGCATCCTGAGGCAACAGACCAATTGCCTCATGTATACTGACAACCAGTTACTGATAAAACAAACTAATACAATATGTGAGGGCTGTATCTATACTATGAATTTGGAATCAAGTCTCTCATATAACAACAAACCAGATATCAAACATGTTGTTAGCACACACGATTCACCTGTTGCATGTAAGCTCACAACACATGAACCCACATACATGGAGGTACTTGCTAGAAACCTAACTAAAGATTGGAGACCTCCCAAGTGCAAACCTACTGCAAACATTATAGACCCAACAGAATTCACTACACATAATGATACACATACCAGTGTCTCAGCCAATAAGCCCCTCAGGCAAAACACTTCCAAACCAAATGTCTTGCTCATAAGAGACTCCATAATGAGACATCCAGATATCCCCCTCACCAGGCTAGACAAGGAGAAGGTCACAGTCAGCTGTCTGACAGGTGCCAGTGTCCATTAGATCACATACACACTCAAGTCTCTCAACAACAACTCTGCCATAGTCCATGTTGCAGTGAATGACTGGAGATGTACATCACTGTACTATATGAAGGTGTTTGCCTCCCCCATAGTGGATTTTAGGCAATGTGAGAAGTAAAGTCCCAACATAAAATCCACCACAGGCAAACTGAGGGTTATGCTGCTTAATGCAAGCAGTATAAATCAGAAACTGCACTCCCTGGAAGAACTCCTTACCTTGGAAGATACCCATGCCTGTGCAGTCACACAGACATGGCTCAAGGCCAAAGAGAGGGCCCTGGCCATGTAGGGCTACATTGCCTTCCACATGTTCACACATCAAAACAAGCATGAAAGAACCAAGGCAGAGGTCTATACATCTTCATTAAAGACAAATAAACTGCAGACTGTTCAAAGGGTACAACTCTGTAGCACTACTCTAAGTCCAACTAACTATATGTAAAGCCCCCATCCATATCATTGATAGCTACAGGTCTCCCACCATGAACCACAAGGACCACTCTGCCTACTTGGACCTAACTGAGTCACTCACTGGACAGCCAAACACCTTGGTCATGCTCATGTGTGATTTCAACTAGCCTTCTATTGATTTCGAGTCATATATGTGCACAAACACACTCATCATAAGGTTTCTGGACTTTGTTAATACACATGCTGTGTAACAGATAGTCTGCACCCCCACAAGGGGTTTGAGTGGTTCTCTGAATTAACCCCTGTGTGTTGCACCCCCCATCAGGTCAGAATACAATTCAGTCTTGTTCACATTCACAGTCATACCTGACACCCCCTGAAGAGCAGAACAGAGGAAACATTTCTCCAAAGCAAACTATAGGCTCCTAAATGATGCCATAAAGAGTTGCACCCCCCTGTTACTACTGTCAACAATAACTGCTGTACAGAGATGTAAACAAATGGCCTGTATAAATAACTATACAAATGAAGCTGAACAAGAACAGATCAAAACAAGTTCCTCACAGAAAACAAGCTATCCTAGTGGGCATCAAGCAAAGCATGCATGCGTTATACAAGCGGAAGAAAGTAATGTCTAAGAACAAGAGGGAACTGACTCATCAGAGGAAGGACACCCTCCACAGCTTGAACTGGCAAATTAGCTATCTTGAAAAGTCCTCTAAACCCACTTACAAACCTAAGGTGGCATCCCTAGCTAAAGATAATCAGGAGGCATGCTTTAGCTACATCAGACATCTAAAAGTGAAGACCCAGCTTTGTGCCCAACTATTAGTGGATTGTAACACTTATACTGACCCTGAGGACATCACCAAACTGCTACCAGACAGTTTAGGGCAAATGTCGCCCTCCCCCCCCCCAGACATACACCAAACATACCTGTCACCAGTCCTCTACCTAGTAACTTCCTATGAACTTAAGGTGATGTCTGCCTGGGCTCCAGGCCAGTGTCTGATCCTGTCCTGGTAGGATAGTTGTATATGCAATAATCTGACATAGCTGATTACATCAGCATTATCTATTAAGCATAACAGTATCCTGCATGCTGGTGTAAAAGGATCTCTGTAATGTCAAATAACATCTGTCTCTCTCTCTCACACACACACACACACACACACACACACACACACACACACACATGCACACACACACACACACGCGCGCGTGCACCTGACTGCAGTGGGAACAGAATCCCTACCTAAGTATACAGACTATAGAACTCAGTATGTTATGCAAGCACCACAGCACAAGTCTGACTTTTACATGGCTGCAGGTGAACTTATGGTAGATGACATAAGCAGGCCATATCGGGGACAACAGGTTGTGAGGCCTGCATAGGCACATAGATTCATAGGTTCATATGAGGCCAGTAGCCTAACTGTACAGTGTATCCTAGGTGTATAGAAGCCTAGCTGTGTAAAATCTCAAGTACCCTTATTGAGCATAGTTGGATGTTTGAGTTTAGTAGACCAAAGTTGTCAGCACCACCAACTGGCCCTGTACATGAGGGAGCACACAACATTATATATTATACTTTGTAGTGTGGTTGATATATGTGTTTAAAAAATACTGAGCCCCCATGGTTGTATTGCTTGGGGGGGGATGCATGTATGTATTGTGAATATATGACGTATGCTGAGAATGTGTCCTGAAAAACTGATCATAGGTACAGAAGATTAGCTGAATTTGGATTGTCACCTCCAAAAAGAGAGGTGACAACAGTCTGATCATGTTGTATAGCCAATTGGACCAACTCAAGTATGTTAAGTAGACATGTGTATGACATGGAGAGCTATGTAGGGGACAATTTCTTTTGGGACAGGCACCCTATTTTTTTTTTTTTTTGAAGAGAGAGCAAGAGAGAGAGGAATGTTAGGCAACAGAACCAGGTATGTCTGAGGCAGGTAAGCTTGACAAGGTGAAGAAGCAATTGCTGACAGACAGAACATACAAGACAAGAGACAGGGATGGTGAAGAAAACAAGAGGTGGGTGAACACCATGGTTGGGTAAGGGTGTGGACCTTGCAAACTCATGGATGTCAAGCTGGGTGACAGTAAGAATCAAGTCCTCACCCACTTGCTTTCATCACTGTCACCTCACTGCTCTGATGGCTGCAGTGCCTGACATCTGCATCACCTTGTGTTATTCAGTACAATGATGGAGAGCAGTGTCTCCATCTGGCATAGGTGTGCAGCCACAGTTTGGCACAGAACCCTATGCACCATTCCTGGAAGTACTTCTCAGGTGATAAAAATCACCCCTCTGCTACTGCTCCCAGTGGGAACCACAAGCCTATCCTCCAGGGCAGATGTACCTGAGTGGCCAGGTAGTGCAGGTGAGGCACAAAGGATGCTGCCAGGTTGCATCTCAGACATGTTGGGCTTTGATGCCATAGACAATGGAGTGGAGGCAGGTGGATCCTGTGGACCAGACCCACCCCTCTGTGCTGTGGGGGAAAGACAAAATGAAAAAAAAGAGAAAATAAGACTTACAGTTAGAAATTACACAAGTCATCTTATTTGCTTGTTTAGGCTGAGGATGGCGGTCTTCCAGTTCTGGGTTTTCACTTTTGTATTTGTAGACAACAGCTTCTTTTGTTTACTGTATAATCTAGTAATGATGGATTGTGTCTGTCCAGGACAAGATAATAGTGTCCCACAGGCTGCTGTAAAAGGCTCACTGCAAAGTCCGGCAACAACTCACACATAAATAGAAACCAACCCCCCCAATTCAACTGCAGTAGGAATAGAGCCTTACCTATCTAAGGTACACAGACTACAGAGCACAGTACTTATCACCTGCAACATGGCACAAGTCTGATTTTGTCAGGACTGCAGCTGAACTTATAGTAGATGACATCAGCAGGCCATGTGGGAAGCAAGAGGTTGGGAGGCCTGCATGAAATGGATATGTAGGCTTGTGCAGCTCTCACAAAACTGGCAAGGTTGTTCAGACCCCTAGCTGAGTTACACCACAAGAATCCTTACTGAATATACTTGGGTGTTTGAGTTTTGCAGAGCAAGGCTGTGAGCACCACCAAGTGGTGTTGTCCATGAGTGAGCATGCAACATTATGTATAACACTTTGTAATGTGGTTGACATAGTGTGGAAAAGGCAATGAGACCCCAGGGTTGTAGTGCTTGTTTGAGGTGCTTTGGGGGAGAAACAAATGGATGTATTGTAAATATATGGCATATAGTTAGATTGTGCCCTTAGTTTGCAATGTTTCCACATGTAGTTGCATGTCATACAAAGGAAATGGACAATAAACATCAATGATAAAATATCATATATACAATTCCATAGCACAACGAGCCTTGCATTTGCACACTGGTTAACAAAGTGTACACGCATGCAAGCTAGACTTGTTTGCACACAGGGAAGCAGTGCACAAATGTGAGGGTATTGCTAATGCTTGCTACTATACCCCACTCCCATCTGTACTCCAGGCCAGCTTTTTGTGATGCTAAGAGCATTAATTGAATGCATCTGTTTTCTATTTTTGGGTATCTGCTTTCTAGGAAATCTGGTTTTCCCCTGTTTTACCAATGTTGCGCATTGCACAAACAAAATAAAGTTAGCCAAATGGCTTTTCATAAAGCAGTCCATCATGCAAAATTGGAATTAAAAAAAGACAAATAGGAAAATATACTAAAACTAAGGAACACATACACAAACTATATACAAGCACAGTAAAACTTGATAGCACACATCACAAATTTCTACATGTGCCATTTGAACCCTCAGACCAATACAGCTTCAGAAAACAGGAGGGATCCCTTAGTCCTTTTGGCCACACAAACAGCTTTGTATCAACAAAATGGAAAATAATTGTTCACATAACCATCTACATCAGAATGTACACTATCAAACCATCAGACATGATTTGCACATTTAATTCTCTTTACTATATTTGGACAAAGAGCAGTTAGTGATCATACAACCTGTAATAATTATGCTTAAAATATACAGCTCTGTGTTACCTTTCTGTGTTTCTTGATCATTCATCAGTTATCTAACACATGCAGTGTGTAAGCCATTCTATATCATTGACCTTAACATGTGAGACAATGTTAACTGGGAAAAACATGATATGCAGTTGCCAGTAAATGAAGTCCAGGTTGGATAGCACAAACACACATATACTGTTCTTTTGGGGTAGAATAGCTGAGTTACTGTTATGGAGGAATAAGGGGGCACTCCTCTTTTTTTGAGGGGGGCTCAGTTACTGTTATGACAGAAACAAGTCTGAAGTCTAAAACTGCAATGTGCAGCATCACTTTCTAACTTCTGTCTTTAATGATTTACCAGTGCAAAGGTATGGTGCTAAACTAAGGCCATGCAGGGAACATCAGAATTCTTCAGAGGTACGATTGTGACTCTTTCATGCCTGAGGTCTATTGATTACTAATGGACAAATATAAGTAAAATAAGTGTCTTAGGTACTTTCTGTACAAATTCACCTTTATTTACTTGCTTACTGTACCAAGTTAGGAAATAAAAGGACATGCCATAATATTATTAAAGAATACACTCTAGGTTCAGGACGTCCCTTACAAATGCAGCAGTTGACACAATCTTAGCTCAGGGTTGACTCTGCCTGATGCAAGCAGTACGCAACCAATACATGAGGAGGTAAAGGTTGCGTGACTTGCCTGGCATCAATTTTACTATATGTATGTGAGTAGGAGAAAGCTATTAGGTCCATATGTGGTCAGTGAATGTGCTATGCGTTGTCTCTTAGCCAAAGCAAGGGCACACTGAGCATGTCTACTTCTGCCTACTGGAACAGCAGATGGGGGCTCCTTATCTGAGTCCTCCTCTGACAGTGGCTGTCGTGACAAAGGCATTGGTGGGAGGATGTGTGTCCCTTCACCTTGCTGATTCTGCTGCAGCACTTCTGCAAGATTAGATTGTGGAGTATAGCACATACTGTGAATATTTGTGTACATGTGCATGGATTATACTGCAGGTGTCCACCAGATATATCTAGGCAGCAGAACCATGACTTCAGAAGCCCAAACACATGCTCTATAGTGTTTCTGAGTGTGTGCTTCACTATGACATTCTTCCATGGGTCTGTGTGCACATCTGATGGGTGTCATCAGCCATGGTTCCAGGGCATAGCCAGCATCCTCCAGCAAATGGCTCTGTGGGGTATCCCCCCTAGCAAACATCTGGTACAGCTGTGATGTGTGACAGATATGGAAGTCATGATAACTGTCAAGGTTGCCAACACACACATTCAAGATAATTCCCTAGGCATTACACACAACTTGGCAGTTGATGGAGTGGTATCCCTTGTGGTTAATGTAGATTCTACTTTGCTCACCAGGGGGTGCATTAATGTATACATGAGTGCAATCTATGGCACCCAGTACTTCAGGGTAGTGCACTACATGATAAAACAGTTCCATATTATCAGCCCTCTCTTCAGAAGCACGGTGGAAAAATACGTGCTCACTGGCATTTATGAGCATAGCATCCAGAAATTGGTGGAGGATCCTGGAGGCTGATGCCTGTGGCACATCCACCATGTTCCCAGTTGGTCTTTGAAAGGTACTAGTAGATAATATTCTAAGGGCTACACATACCTTAGTTTCAACTGGAATGGGTTCCCTTCACTTGGCTCTGGCTTTGATTTGAGGACAGCAGAGCTTACAGAGTTCTTGTAATATGTCCCTGTCTACCCTCTAGTGCTCTACAATCTCCAGCTCATATAGTACCTGGAAAGTTACCCCGGGCCTGAACACTCTTCTTCTCAGCCTAGGCCTATTGTCAGCAGCACCGTCAGCACTGGCTTAAGCCTCTAGCACATGCAAATGTAGAATAGTTGCAGCAGACCCTAGCATTAAGAAAAAAACAGGATGTAGGCTACATGAATACTTTACACATTGTTGAATAGCTCCACCATGTTGGATTGGTTCATCAACATGCCATGAAATTCACCTGCTTATGCTATAACTTAAATCTATTAAACAGACCTGTTACTTGCACATTAGTGTGCTATGAGCAGCTATGTGCACCTGCATGCATCTTTGTATAAATAAGGTAAGCACAGGCAAAATTGATATTTCCTCCATTCTCAGAATATTGCACAAACATGGACCATAAAAAAGTGACGGAAAGGTTACATGCCCTGAAGTCGAACCCAGGACCATCTATATTCCAACCCTAACACATACATGTGCTTCCACAGGAATAGTTACATAACAGCACAGAGAAACCTGCTATTCATTCTTCTGTTTCTCATGGTTGTGCTAAGCTCTGCATAGCGCAAACAAAACAATGGCAAAAGTAAGAAAAAAGGGTAAATCAGCAGAGACCACACATTTTAACAAACAAATAATGATGATGACACAGAACTTAGGAATTGTGCACTGCTTACATGCACTTTCACCCTTCACATGTTCACCTTTGCAATTGTAACCTGAAACCCCCAATGTCAGTATTCTCTGTTGCCATGCATTCAACACGAACACTGTAGAAGTGCGCACATGAAGTGAACATCCCTACACACTTACTCTTTTTTGTAATTCAACAATTCTAATGAATTTTGACCTCATTTACATCTTCACCATGCTGACAGCCCAGAATCTACATGGTTAGTAAACGTTTAAGCAGGGAAACTGCATGGGAGCTCAATGCTGTAACAGAGCAATACTGTAATCCATCAGCTACATCCTGAATATGCCCACATTACAGTATAATACTCTGTTTCATGAAAGTTTACACATTTTAGCAGCCTGCACTACTTACAAGTATATTCTACATATGAGAGAGGGGGAGTGAAGCTGCATTTATGTCATGGCACTTAAAATGACATTATTATTATTATTGCTACACTGATTTTCTAGCATCTACCCTGTGTAATTAGGTCAAAAGTGTGTGCTGTTACATGTTAAAGGCAGTTCTGTGCAGATGCAAGAGCTTTTACTTGCTCTTGTTTCCACATAGAATCATTTCTGTGTCTGTATTCGGAAAGTTTTGGAATACACATCCAATATGAACACAGAGTCTACACAGTTGCTTTACAGGTTGTTGAATCGCTCCACTATGTTGATTTGCTTCATTAACATAAAATTCAGCTACTTATGCTGCAATTTGCATGTCACAAAACTTTCTGTATTTGCACATGAATGCACACCGCTGCATGCTGCTACGAGGCATTTACTGAATCTAAAAGTTTTTGCGGCCATGTGCATCACACAGCGATGCACACACGATAAAAATGATCATGTAAACTTTATTGCATCCTCCTGCTTGTTTATCTCAAGGAAGTAGAACTGATTATTTTTAAACCTCATACATAAAGCTCAACATTTAAAATCAATTAATATCTTTGTCCCAGACCTGATCATAGCTTTCTCACTGGCAAAATGGCTAATATTGGAGATTTAACTAGCCATTTTGAAAGATTAATATGCTGCAGCATTTATCAAAAAAAGAAGTGCTTTCTTTGTAGTTCATCCTGATAAGAATATGTTTTCTGAAGCTTCAAAGAAATCATTTAGAGTTGTATTTACAATGCAGACAAATTGTTAGTATAATAAAAATTTAATCAGATGTAAAAGACCTACATTGTTACTGTTGACCATTACAGAAAACTGTAATAAAGCAATGTTTAAGAATAAAAATTGGATTAATAAATATAAGTAAGCAAACATAAATTTAAATAACACTATTTGCAGCTTTGCTTTAAAAAAGATACTGCATCTACATGGGCTGAGGAAGAAAAAACAGGAGCTTTCTAGTTTATAGGCTTAAGACTAGAAGGGAACATAGATCATTCAAGTACTGAAAAATAAACAGCACAGTGTGGAATCACACTGTATAAAGACAGATTAATGAATAATTTATAAAGACTTTTATTAGAAGAAGAAGAAGATTAGAACAACCATCCAATCATCACTAAAAAGACCAAGCGATGTTTAGAAGATATTTAGTTTACTTCCGTATCTATAAACAAAGTAGAAATATTAGCTAAAACAACAATCACTTAAAAAAAAACAGAATACCAAAGATGAGTCTAAGAGGAAAAGCTCAAAGCCCTGTTGGCTACCTGAAGGATTACACGTTCTGTTGCAAGAATGTGTACTGCTGTATTTGTTTAATTTTTAGCAGGATATAAACTAAACTGGATGAGATGCTATCTCCTTTCACTCATTTTATAATTGCAATGCTACCAAAACTAAATAAAACTACAGAGACTCTTGCAAATTATTATCCTATTTTTGAGCTCTGTTGATAATAAATGATATGCTAAACATTAACAAATGGACTCATCCTGTTATACAGAGAGATAACCTTATTTATTATTTATTTATTTTATTTACATTTGTTTACTGGGAAATTCCAACTGGACATAGCGGAGGCCCGGGGAGAAAAGCTCCATAGAATGACATGATAAATGGTATATAATATGAATCAAAGGTATGTATACAGTAGTGGTGATGATTCATAGGTTGGTACTAGACTATCAGCCCTAGGGCCTATACAAGCCTAGGCATAACAATTCCCTGGCTATTTCTTCCCACACTATTTACTTCCCTGGACTCCTGTCTAGCAGGGCGACTGACATGATCCCCGGGGTGAATTTCCTTTCTCCTATCCAATCATCAAGTTTCCTTTTGAAAAGGGCCAAAGAGGCGCTCTACCTGACTGTGGGCAGTCTTTTCCAGAGTCTGGGGAGTCTCTGGGTCAGGAAACTATCCCTCCAGCATGTTTTATTTATTGTGATGACAAGATTTAGATCCCTGGAGCATGTGGCTCTGAGGGACTGGGATTTCTTTAAGTGTAGCATGTCCAACAGCTCTGGGTTTGACATGGCCTTGTATGTTAAGCAGAGATTGCCTCTGAGTAGATGATATGCAACAGAGTATAATTGGAGTTTTTTAAGGCTGTCAGCGTAGGCCATCTGCTTTAGGCCTGTGATTCTTTTAGTGAGGTATTTCTGCTGCCTTTCCAGTTGTTGCAGATGTCTTGAGAGATACATGCCAAATGGGGCATTGTATTCTATAATGGGTCTAATGAGGGATAAGTACAGTGGGACAATAACCTCCTTTTTTCTGGATGAAAAGCCCTTAGTGATGAGGTTTGCCACATAGAAGGATTTCCTGACTGTTGTGGCGATGTGGTTATCGAAGGTGAGACCACTGTCCACCTGTGTCCCTAAGTCTCTTATCACACTTTCAGTGTTTATTGTACTGCCACCTATGTGGTAATTCATGGCTACATGTTTTTTCCCAATGGGGATAACTATACATTTCTTGGCATTGAGCTTGAGCCCATGGCTCTTGCACCAAGTATCTGTTTCTGTAAGGCCCTTTTGTAGAGTATCCACATAATTTGGGGATTCAATAATGGCTTACAGTTTGCAGTTATCCGCAAACTTTGTTAGCCAGAGTCCCTTAGTGTTGGCCTCTACTTCAGAGAAGTAGATGCCAAACAACAGCGGTCCCATGATTGAACCCTGAGGTACTCCACTTGTCACTTGTCTGGAGCTGGATTTGAAGTTGGCTACTTTTACAGTGTGGGTTCTGTCAGTAAGCAAGTTGGCAACCCATCAAGTGACATAGGGATTAATGTCCAGCTTAGGAAGTCTATCTATGATTCCAGAGTGGGGGATGGTGTCAAAGGCCTTGGCGAGGTCCAGATAGGCTGTGTAGACCGCCTTACCCTCGTCCACAGCTCTGGAGACTGATTCGAAGAAGTCATTCAGGTTCAGGAGACAAGATCGCCCCTTCACGAACCGAAACTGGGTGGGGTCCAGTGTTTGAAGGTTGCCAATGTCTTTGTTTATAAGTTCCATGATAATACGTTCCATAGCCTTGCAGATCAGGCTCATCAGACTGATGGGGCAGTAGTTCTCGGGATCCAAGGTGGATCCCCCCTTGTGGAGTGGGATAACTGTAGCTGTGCACCACTGAGTGGGCACGAAGCCTGAAGTGAGGCTATGATTAAACATGACACTTAGGTGAGGTGCCAGTTCATTTTGTAGTTCATGTAGTACACAGCCTGGGATGTCATCTGGTCCCATGGATGCTGTATTCTTAGCTTTGGAGAGTGCGTTTTTTTACCTGTGTGGCTGTTATTACTGGAATTTGGCAATCTTTTGGTATTGAGGTGGGCCGTTTAGGGGGTGAGAGGGGGGTGAAGTTGGCACTGAATTGATCTGGCAGGATATTGGCAATATAATTGGGATCAGTATATTTAATGCCATTCTATTGTAGCTCAGAGCAGATCTGAGCATTGCCATTTAGATTCTTGACATAGTTATAGAATGCCTTTTGGTTGTCTTTGGAATCTTTAGCAATTTTATTTTCGTAACTAGCTTTGGAGGATTTTATGAGGTATCTCAGCTTTTTACTGAGGCTGGTAAGGGAGTTTTTTGCATCTTGGGATTTTCCTCTTTTCTGAAACAGTTTCTTCCTTTTGTTCTAAAGTTTGTTTATGGCAGGGGACCACCAGATTGTTTTCGTTTTTTTGGAGGAGAGCGTCTTGGTTCTATTTGGGATGGCACAATTCATGCATGAGTGGATGTGCTCGTGCAGTGCCTTAGTGTAGGATTCAACAGTCGAACTTTCAGTTCCCATCTGCATGGGTGTCATGAAGTTTGTCAGTTCTAACTTGAGTAGCATGAAGTTGGCTTTGGAAAAGTTTTTATGGAGGTTTCCTTACTGGGGGTGGGGGTGGGATGTGGATGTTAAGGGTGATTAGCTTATGGTCAGACCTGACCAATCAGGGGGTGACCATAGGTGTGGAGCATTGATTTCCCATGTTGGTAATGACCAGGTCTAGGATATTGGAGCCCCTGGTGGGACTATGGATTAGCTGATCCAGGGCATTGGAATTTATGAATTCCAAGAACCACTGGGCAAAGGTGTTGGTACATGAGTAGTTTTCCCAGTTAATGGCAGGGTAGTTGAAATCACCCAGTATTAGGGTGTTTGGTTGTATCTTAATATTTTCCAGTATGTTTAGAAAGGTGTAGTGAGAATCTTGGGGCATGGTGGGATGACATGAAAAATACAGGTGCTCATTTGGTAAAATTAAGTAGTAAGCTCTAATTACAAAGATTGAAAATAAGAAGTAAAACACAGCACTACAATTGTCTATCAGTAACACGTTAGCAATAATAATAGACTAATGATTACTAAATCCTGGAAGGATGAACTAGCAGTAATTAATATTCAGTTCAGTTTTATAGTGCTAGAGGAAATACTCTATCCAAAGCAGGGAGAAGAGAGGGTTGAATGGGGGGGGTTATTAGTCGAGGTTTGGACAAGGACAAAGCCAGTGAAAATTTAGGTGTGATTTAAGTGCAGTCTTGAAAAGATTGCAGGGAAGAAGGATAGTTATGGTAGTGGGAAGGCTGTTCCAGAGCTTAGATATGGCACAGGAAAATAGTGCTTCACCTAGTGAGTTTTTGCCTTTGGTGACCTGGAGTATATTTTTGTTGCAGGAGCGTATGGGTCTGGAAGAGTGGTAGAGTTGGAGAAGTGTATGGAGTGATGGGATTCTGAGAGGGTGGTTTACAAGTTTATGAACAAAGGTAAGTTGAGTTAGGTGTAGGAGTTGTGGGAGCTCGAGCCAATTAAGGTCTCTAAGGGAGACACAGTGGTGGCTGAGTAGGAGGCACCAGTGGCAATTTTTATGATTTTATTGTAGCAGGCTTCCAGTTTGTTTAGGTCTGACTGTCTAAGATTTGTAAGTATGGGTTATGCATAGAGTAGGGTGGAGATTAGTTGGGAATTGGCAATAGAGATTCTAGCTGGTTTGGTGAGGTATTGGCAGTTTCTGTATAAGGCACCCAGTTTTTTGTAAACTTTTTTTATTGTTAGTGATATGTGGGTGTCAAATTTGATATTATTGTCTCTCTGTATACCAAGTAGTTTTGTGTGGCCTGTTGGTGAAATGGAGGTATTGTCCTTGGCTTTTATACTGAAGTGGGGGGTGTTTGGGTTAGATTTGGAGGGTTGGAAGATGAGGAGTTTGGTTTTATTTGGATTGAGGAGAAGCTGGGCATTAGATAGCCAGCTTTCAACAGAAGAGAATGATTCTGTTGTGATCTGTTGGAGTTCTGTTAGAGATGGGGCTGAGCAAATGAGGGTGGAATCATCTGCATACTGTATGAGGGAGGCATGTTTGGTGGCAGTGTGCAGGTTGTTGGTGAAAAGGGAGAAGAAAAGGGGGCCAAGGATGGAGCCTTGGGGAATCCTGAGAGTAACAGGGAGGTGAGGGGATAGATTCTTGCCTCAGACAAGTGATTGCTGGCAGTCATGTAGATAGCTGTGGAACCAGTTTGTGGCTGGTGTAGAGAAAGTAAGGCTGGAGAGAGCAAAGAATAGTAGATCGTGTGGCATTAGATAGCCAGCTTTCAACAGAAGAGAATGATTCTGTTGTGATCTGTTGGAGTTCTGTTAGAGATGGGGCTGAGCAAATGAGGGTGGAATCATCTGCATACTGTATGAGGGAGGCATGTTTGGTGGCAGTGTGCAGGTTGTTGGTGAAAAGGGAGAAGAAAAGGGGGCCAAGGATGGAGCCTTGGGGAATCCTGAGAGTAACAGGGAGGTGAGGGGATAGATTCTTGCCTCAGACAAGTGATTGCTGGCAGTCATGTAGATAGCTGTGGAACCAGTTTGTGGCTGGTGTAGAGAAAGTAAGGCTGGAGAGAGCAAAGAATAGTAGATCGTGTGACACAATGTCAAAGGCCTTAAATAGATCCAGAAATACAGCAGAGGAGAGGAGGCCATTGTTTTTGTGATGGAGGATAGTGTTAGTGAAGGAGAGCAGAGCAGTTGTAGTGCTGTGGTGTGGCCTGAAACCATGCTGGGTATTGGAGAGGAGATTATTGTTAAGGAGGTATTTGGTGACCTGTGAGCTGATGCATTTTTGAGTATCTTGGACAGGGAGGAGAGGATGGCAATGGGGTGGTAGTTGGGGAGGTCGGTGGAGGGGCCACCTTTATGGAGGGGAGTGATGTAGAATATTTTTCATAGCATGGGTACATAGGATTCAGATATGGAGCAGTTAATTAATATGGAAATAGGATAAGCTAGGACATCAGCTGCTATTTTAAGGTATTCAGCAGGCAGGTTGTCGGCTGCTAGTTTTGTGGGTTTTAGCTTTGTCAAGAGTCTTTTTATGTAGGAGGTGGGTACTGTGGAGAAAAAGAAGGCAGGGGTGGATTTGGGTTGGGTGTGGGGGGAGTTGGTGTAGGGAAGTGTTTTTTGGTTAGGGATATGTACGGTTTCTGTGAAGTGTTTGTTGAAGGAGTCAGCTATGCTATAGCTGGAGAGTGGGGTGGTTCGCAGGGGGGTGTTTACTTTTCCTGATCAGAGAATAGAGTTAATTGTGGACCAGAATTGCTTGGGGTTGTTTTGTGAAGAGTTTAGGGACATCTGATAAAAAAGGGCTTTGTCCGCTTTCACTTGCTTTTTGACCTTGTTACATAGTTCAAGGAAGAGATGCCTATCTGAGGGGTTTTTAGTTATGCACCAGTGTTCCCATGTTTTATCCCTGGTTTTCATAAGGCCCCCTTGTGTCTTTTTGCAGCCAGGGAGAGCTCTTAATTCTGATTCTGGTGTTTCTCAGGGGGTGCATGGGAGTTAAGGATGTTGAGGAAGGTGCTGTTAAAGAAATGCACTGCTTTGTCTAGGTTGAGGTATTTTAGAGGTGACCAGTTAATTTTCTGTAGGGAGGAGGTGAAGGAGTTGGGCTTGAAATTAGCTTTATTGTGAATAAGTCTGTGGGTAATGGGTTTGCTATCATTTATGTGATGTCTTAGTAGGAAGGTTGGAAAATGGTCGCTGAGGGAGTCAAGTAAACAGTCTGCCAGGTAAGAGTGAAGGACTTTGTTAACTAAGACCCAATCAAGAATGGTGTGATTATTAGGGTTTTTATTGATCCTAGTAGGAGATTGTATTAGCTGTGAGAAACTGTGGAGATTTAGGTGGAGGGCTAGGTGGTTGCTGTTGCAGGATAGCCAACTGATGTTAAAGTCTCCAAGGATAACAGTTTCTTGGAGTAGGGAGAGATTGGCCCAGTTTAGTAGGTTTTCAAGGGGAGGTATATTTTGGCCTGGTGGAAAATAGCACCCTATAATGTTGATTGCTTTCTTAGCATTTAATATGAGGGTGGTACAAAAGGATTTCTTCCTTGTCAAACTGGGGAGCTGATTTGGTGAGAATTTGGATATTGAGGTGGTGTTTATACAATAGTGCCACACCTCCTCCTTTTCTGGATACCCTGTCCATGAGGAGGATGTTATATCCAGGTGGGAGTATTTCCTGACTTTTGATGTGAGGTTTGAGCCAGGATTCATTTAGAATAAGGATGTCAGGGGAGTACAGGTTTATGTAGGCCTGGAGGTCTTGGATTTTATTACACATGCTTCTGATGTTAAGAGACATAATAAGGAGGTCATTTGGCTTTTTGTTGTTTGTGATTTGGGTGATGGGGGAGTTATTTGGAAGGGGGGTTGTGGAGATGTTAGTGATTTTTGGGCCAGGGTTGGGATGCATGTCTCCACTGAGAGCAAGTTTAGAGAGAGTGTTGAGAATATGTTTTATATATGCAGTAAAAACTTGTCATATTTTATGGATAGTTTGTGTTGAAGTGAGATGGGAGTTTGGTAATTGAGTAGTTGTGCTGGGAGTAGGCAATTTGTGGTAGGGGTAATGAAATTATGTACTGGGTGTCTGAGGGGAGTTGATGAGAGTGTGCAGTGGAAATGGTTGAGGGCTATGACTGTAGCTCCTTGGTAGGATGTAATATACGCCAGAAAAGTGCAGGTGAAGATTACAACAATATTACCTAGTGGCATGATTGCGTTGGATTTTGATGTGTGATTAAGAAGCTAGGAGAGTTAGAGGAGTGGGGAGTTTCAGGGTTATGGCTTAATTGGTGGAGTTAGTATGGGAGTGGCTTTCAGCTAAAAATAAATATAGATGTAGTGGGGCAGGGAGGGGCATGGAGTGAGCGGAGCGGGGCTTAAACCCCAGGCTAAGGATTGCAGGGTAAGTGTAAACTCTAGTAACACTCACTAGTACAATCTTGTAAAATAATTTAGTTTTGTAGCCAAAAGATTAAGATTTTAGCAGGAATGACTGAAACAAGAAGGCAGGAAGAGTTGGGGGGGGGGGGGTTAGTTACAGAGAGTTCAGTGAGGGCTTGGTGTTGGCCCGATCCAGTGTGTGCTACCCTCAATTTAAAGGAATTTTACACATACACTATTTCCCTTAGGTGTCATTTTCTCTGTTATTGTTAGCAGTAAGAAAGTATCATTGAGCTTTACCCGAGGCTGCTTATCAGCGGTCCTTGGTGGGGAGGGAACAAGAAAGCCAGGCAGGTTGGAGGGGAAAAACTGAGAGGGAGAGAAAGGGAACAGAAGTTAAGCTATAGGAGTTATTTAGGAGTGGAAGAGATAGAGCTAATAGCTATACGAGTTATTTAGGGCAGGAGTGGGAGAGCTAGAGCTAATATACAGAAACAAAAATGAGTTTGAGGTTATAAGTCAACAGTGAACAAGGCAATGCTGTTTTAACTCTAGGGTGGCTAAAATCTCACTTTAAGCTCTATGCATTTTACATAAGGCAGATTTTAAGGCAATAGCAATTACACTTCTGTAGAACAAAACGCGGTTCTGTTCTAATGCTATACTAGCAGCTTGGATACCTTGCTATAAGCCTAATTATGGTAGTATCTCAATAGCATTAGCATTACAGCAATGAAACAAATGCAAATTCTATGCAAATTCTACTCTAAATCTATAAGTTGCCTTTAGATAGCTTGCTATACTCTATGCACTTTGGTAGAAGCAGTTTTACAGCAGCAGCGTTTCAGTACTTACAGTGCAGTTAACAGTGGATCATTAAAATACAAAACTATGTAGTACAGCCATAAAACCAACAGTTCTGACCAAGTATAATCTAAGCACTCTTATGCAAGGCAAGAACTACACAGGTCTAAACAGCTACAGAGTCATCCAAACAAAGGCAGAGTAATGTGTGAAAACTGTACTGTCATCCAAGCAAAAGCAAAGTAATTTGAAAAAAAAAAACTGTAGTTTTAGATGCTATAAAAGAGCAGTTAAACTTACTGGGTGAACACACTCGATCAGGTTGCCGATTTAAAAATGGTGCCTTGTGTAGGTGGTATATGTTAGATTAGTTGGGGAGGAGCTATAGTGGTGACGAGTGTTAAACCCCAGGCTAAGGATTGCATGGTACAATCTTATAAAATAATTTAGTTTTGTAGCCAAAAGTTTAAGATTTTAGCAGGAATGACTGAAACAAGAAGGCAAGAAGAGTGGGGTGAGGGTTAGTTAGAGAGAGTTCAGGGAGGGTCGGCATTGGCCCGATCGAGTGTGTGCTACCCTTAATTTAAAGGAATTCTCCACATACGCTGTTTCCCTTTAGGTGTAATTTTCTCTGTTATTGTTAGTAGTAGGAAAGTATCTCTGAGCTGTTCCTGAGGCTGCTTATCAGCGGTCCTTGGTGGGCAGGGAACAAAGAAAGCCAGGCAGGTTGTAGGGGAAAAAACTGATAACCTTTGTTTTAGAAAGGGGAACGTTAATGTCCCGCTATTGAGAGCCTTGGCTGATTATTTAAACACATATTAAAGTTCTCCTTTGCCATGTTAACCATTGCCAAAAGCTTGTGACTCTGTTCAATTACCTTATTTATGGTAAATATTGGAAAGTCATGACCATCTTTGTGCTATATTACAGATCATAAAGCCAAGTATACCAAACCCCTTCCCTCTATGTAGAAATAATAGTACAATTTCTATACCAATTCTTCTTCAGAGAGGGGTGAACTAACAATGCCCACATCTCCTTTATTTATTTATTTTATTTATTGACATTTATTTACTGCGAAAGCCTGATTAGGTAATAAGTATCCATTTTCCTTGGAGGCCCAGGGAAAAAACTCCAGAAAGTTAAATAACATAAAATAAAACAGTAGTATAGATGCAATTAAAGAAAGCATATATACATACAATTTGGTAGAGGAATACATAGGATGCAATAAAGCATGAGGAGACACCAGGGATGTAATATATATATATATATATATATATATATGCAAGTAAACCAAAAACCCAGGTTGGAAGAAGCCAAAATGTACGTACTGCAGATCTTTGCACTATCAAAAAATATGTCTCTACGTATTCCCAAGAAGGAAACGCCAAATGCTGATAGTCTTATAAAATTGTAGTGCAAATACTCACAGAACCACGCACTAAATCAACGAAAAACAATTCTGCTGTACCAAGAAACAAATGTTCAAAGTTGTTCTAGTCTTGCAATGCAGGTAATGTTCAAAAAACCATTCGGTCAAGTAGTAAATCCACAGTTTATTGTAAGCGCTTTCACGACATGTAACTGCCGCTTCATCAGACAAACAGTAAAAAACTGAGAGCAGGAAGTTTAAATACAGGATATCCTGCTCTTCAGCCAATGACAATGACCTTAGGAGGCGTGTTTCCTGCTGTCATTAAATCACATATTAACTAAAAGTGACACCACCACTATAATTCATTGCAACAGGTCTACAACATCACAAAGTCTTTTCATAAAACATTGCAGAATCAACGACACCTGCTATAAACATATATATATATCTAAAAGGTCATAAAACATATCTAAAAACATGTATGTATTTATATAAAATATACCTAGCCAAAAACTACAGGCTAATTCAAGAAGTACCTAACCTAACATACTCCTACCACAAGACCAAACTTTTTGTTATTATTAATTTTTATTATTATGGATTTTTATCTCGATATCAGCCTTAAGGGCATATACCAGGCTGATACGAGAAAGCTGGCTAAACTAAGCAGAACAGTTGCAGTTGCTGCTAATGATCACCAAATAGCCAAATTCCTGGGCAAGGAAATAAAACCAATTGACTGAAGAGCCCATGGATGAAAAAATTGTTCAAAAAGCCACATATAGAGAGATAGGGACCAACTATTTAAGCCTTCTGCCTTTAAGGTGAGGTTTTATAGATAAAACCTCATTTAGTCCCTTGCCTCTATGGGCCACTAATCTACAGATCCAACCTAGTTCTGCTTGTTCGGTTAGATTTATAATGTTACCCCCTCTCAAATTTGTGTCTAATACTTGAATGACCTGATATAAAAAAGTATGGGAATCTCCTGCTGTCAAAGTATGTTTGGCCAATGCGCTACAGTCCTGCTGTCTTCTTAGACAATACTCATGATCGTGTATACGTTCGCGAAGGGTTCGGTTGGTTTTCCCCACATAGAAGGAAAAACATTGTACACAGTGGGCAATGTATACCACGTTCCTAGTTGTGCAGTCACTGTCACAATTCAGGGTCCATAGATGGCCCGTATCCGGATGCCGGAAATAGTGGGACTGATCTATGTAAATACATTGCAAACAGCTACCACATTTATTAGTCCTTTCCAAACCAGACCTTAGTTTAGGGGGCCTTCTCACAGCTCCACAAAGCTGTCGCTTGAAATTACACATGTTACTATATGTGAAAGATGGAGCATCACCAACTAGGCTAGCCACCTTGGTGTCAGCTGTCAAAATATTCCAGTTCCTCCTAATAGTTTCTTGAACAAATGTTAATTTTTGTCCAAATGGTAGAACTATACTCACTGGACGATTAGTGACACTCAAAGGAGGATTAACATCATGCAAAGGAGGCTGTGAGAAGTAGGGCTTAGCCCTATTAGTTCTAAGTTCATTCATGCCACTAAACACTCGATTTATTTCATGGTGTGAGTAGCCTCTTGTAATTAACCCTTCACGTAGGTCACTAAGTCCTGTTATATAGTCCCCCTGTAAAGTAGATAATCGTGAAATACGCATGGCTTGACCCTTTATTATATTGCCAAAGATGTGTGAACTATGCATACTTTCTCTGTGAAGGAAAGCTGGCTTATAGCATGGTTTCCTGTGTACTTTGGTGTTGATCTGATTTCCTACTTTGAAAACAGTGGTGTCTAAGAAGTCTATGCTATATGTTGAAAATTTCATAGTAAATTTCAGGAAGCTGTTACAGGAATTCAAACGTCCAAAAAACATTTCCAGTTCTTTCACTGACCCCTTCCAAATAAAGAAGAGGTCATCCACAAACCTCTTGTAGAAAACTATAAGAGGCTCATGTACTACATGTTCCTCCTCGAAGGTCGCCATGACAAGGTTGGCATAGCTGTTAGCACAGCTAGTGCCCATGGCGACCCCTTTAACCTGTTTATAACAAGTTCCAGCATAGAGAAATATATTATTATCCAGGACTATCTCCATCAATGAGGCTATATAATCTATTTTAGGCCTAGATAAATTTGAATGTTCATTCAAATACTTCTGTAAATAGCATATTCCCTCAAAATTAGGTATGCAAGTAAAAAGGGAAGTCACATCCATGGTAACAAACATGAAGGTATCGCTAATGATGGCAGGATGGGATGTCGCATATACAAACAGGTCCCTTAGAAAATGTTCTGAATCCTGTAATATATAGGGTGATAATGCTAAAAAAGGTTTCAACTCCTGATCTAAAAACATAGAAATAGGCTCTGTTAGCCAGCCTGCACTGGCTACAATCGGTCTAAGTTCTGGTGTTACAGAGTTTTTATGAATTTTGGTAGACCTGAAATGGTCGGTATTAGCGGATAATCCACTGTCATAAAATCTAATGTTTCTCCAAGCATAAGGCCCTCATTTGCACATTCCTTCAAGGTTCTATCTATGCTTTGTTTCATTGAAAAAACAATATCAGGTGAAACTAGGTTATAAGCTTCATCGCTTAACAGACCCTCCATCTTAGCATGATAGTAAGATGAATCCAAAACTACTACGGGTCCTCCCTTATCAGCTGGCCGTATAACTATATTGCTATTGTGTTTGAGACTAAAAAAGGCTTCAGTCTGAGCCCTAGTTAGATTGTAATTTAGGGTAGGTTTATAAGAAGTAAACTGATCATATAAATCCTTTTCTACTGCTTGTATAAAAATTTCAACATTCGAGTGCATGGTGGGTACAAAGCTACTTCTCTTTCTAACTAAAGAAGATACTTCAGTTTTGTTGTCATTGAACAATAACTTTAAGCATAAATTTCGTGCAAACAGTCTAATTGCTATGATGACTTGTCCCAAGTCCAGGTTAGAGGTAGGAATAAAGGACATGCCTTTATTCAAAACTTCAGTTTCAGATTTAGTCAAAGCATGACTTGATAGATTAAATACGAGAGAATTTATGTCCAAAATTTCTGTAGTGTCTGTTGCTGCACTGGCTGCAGATCTTTCTTCTTGGCCCCTCGACTGTTGTCGCTTTCGATGGACCGTTTCCTGCTCAACCGTATAGGAAAAGGGGCTTCAATGGGATTATTGATTTCAATCCTTTCCAGTTGGATTTTTCTTCGAACTGCTCCTGCCAACCCAACATGGGTGGTAGAAGGAGCAGTATTCGCAACATCAGTGGTGGGCTGATGGCCCACTCCCACTTCATTTGGAGTAGTGTAAACCGATGGAGCATTCTCATCTATAGGTGAGGTAACCATATTGGAAATAACACCATCTGTCCCTTGTTTGTTCTTTACAAAAATAGCTGACTCTCCTGATGTGGAATCATCAATTAAAGATGGTTGAAAGCCTGAGGGTAATCCACTAAGGTTGGAACCTTCCTTTGTAGCCAATGGTAAGTTGGAAGATGGTTCATTAATGTGAATGAACCTATTGTGAGAATGATTTCCACTCTGGTTCAGATTCCTAGGTGGTTGATTGTCTCTAGTTTGCGAGGGCTGTCTCAAACTATTGGGCCTGATGTCCCTACTAGTTAGAGTGTTCCTCGGCCAAACAAAAACATGCTGTTCAGAAAAGTCTTTTAAATCTCGGTTGATTTTCTTCTTTTTGATGTTTAATAAATTATTCTCGTATCGCCCCACACGTTCTAGCAAATCATGCATAAAAAGTTCTGTTGTACTTTCCCCCTTGATAGTGGCTAACTTTTCCTGATTAATACAGATTTTTTCTTTACTTTCTGCTTCAATGGGAAGAAAAAAGTCAATAAGCAACTGAATATAGGCCCGACTGGCGTTCAGATTAATCTGTTGCCACTTCTGTAAGAGAGTAGGGTAAGTATTCCCATATGTAGGCATGTTTAGGATGCGCAGGCCACGCGGGACTATGCCCTTTACCAAACATGCTTCCATATGATGCCTCTGGGCTTGTAACCGTTTTAGTCTATAAAGCTCATTTTCAATGTCTCTTTGTAGGGATTTAATTATTGCTTCATTAGCAGTGTTCTGTTCCGTGCTTTCTTCAAGCACTTCATCCTCAAAATTAATCAAGGGATTCAAATCACAGCTGATTAACTCCTTAAAACGTCTATTAAAGAAGTTCGAGTCACTGAACACTACTTTGTTGGTTTCGGCTCCTTCCATATTTGTTATCTAACAGAAACCTCCTTGAAGACCAAATCCCAGCAAAAAGTAAATGCAAGTAAACCAAAAACCCAGGTTGGAAGAAGCCAAAATGTACGTACTGCAGATCTTTGCACTATCAAAAAATATGTCTCTACGTATTCCCAAGAAGGAAACGCCAAATATATATATAATGTATATATATATATATATATATATATATATATATATATATATATATAGAGACAAAACTAGATATCTGCATATATATATATATATATATATATATATATATATATATATATATATATACACATATATATATATATATATATATATATATATATATACATATATATGTATGTATATATATATATATATATGGGTCTACCTGACATCATTGACAGCAGAAAACACCGACAAGCGAATCGCGAGCGTCAGAAGATCGACAATGCAGAAGACCGACGAGATGGATGAAAACACCGACGCCGAGGATGCCGACATGGGAAAAGGCTGTGCAAGTATGTGGTAGTGACGGACGTTAGGGTGCGAGTAAGGTAAGTGTGGATATTGACGGTCTGTGCGGATAGGGGTGGGTTAAGTGAGTTAGGGTTAGGGACTGGGTTAGGTAAGTGTGCGGTAGTGATAGTCTTTGGGTTAGGGGCGGGTTAAGTGAGTTAGGGTTAGGGCGCGGGTTAGGTAAGTGTGTGGTAGTGATAGTGTTTGGGTTAGGGGTGGGTTAAGTGAGTTAGGGTTAGGGACTGGGTTAGGTAAGTGTGCGGTAGTGATAGTCTTTGGGTTAGGGGCGGTTTACGTGAGTTAGGGTTAGGGGGCGGGTTAGCTGAGTATGCGATAGTGGCGGACCTTAGGGTTAGGGTTTGGGTTAGGGTTGTAGATAGTTGTGTATGTGTGGTTTAGTGTGGGTTTGTAGGGATGTTGGTGTGCTTGTGTTGTGTGTGTGGTTTTTGGACAGGGGATGTATTTTGTTTGTTGATTGTTGTTATTGTGGTGTGTTCAGTGTATGAGGTTTCGTGTTTGTGTACCGTCGGTTATTTCGTTGTCGGGCATGTGAGGTTTCGTGTTTTTGCACTGTCGGTTATCTGGTGTCGGTAATTTCGTTGTCGGTGTTCTGGGGTTTCGATTATGTCAGGTAGAACCGTATATATATATATATATATATATATATATATATATATATATATATATATATATACATACATACATACGTACACACATCTATATGTAGATATCTTTATATCTCTACACATATATCTATATATATATCTATATATATATATATATATATATATATATATATATATATATATATATATATATATATATAAAAGAGCACTGCTAAGATCAAATTATTTATAGATGACTACTTACCCCAAACTTATGTATATTTATACTTTATTTATTTTATTTATTTATTTATATTTGTTGACCAGGAGTGTCCGACTGGATGTAGGCCCATTTTCAACGGAGGCCCGGGGAGAAAAGTTCCACATTTAAAATAAGCATACAGTAGTTACATTGAATTACATAGCAATTAATTTACATAGCAATTACTTACAACATATTTACAGATGAAGAACATAGTACATCAATAGACAACTAGAATCTTTATCTGTAAAGTACATAACAGACATTAACAAATGTTACAATAAGAAGTTCCTGCTGTATAATAAGTAATAGGCTTATGAGCATCTGAGCTTGCTATTATCAAGGTAGTTAGTGGAGTGGAAAGAAAGGTAGTGGTTGGATGGGGTGGGTGATATTAGAGTGGGAGTTGCAAGGACATAGCCAGCATGTTTTTAGGTGTGCTTTTACTAAAGTTTTATACTTTATATGTAAATGTTTAAAAAAATTGCAGTGTCATTTGAATTCAGAACTACTCATTCATACACTGAAGTATTGCCTGTAAAAATATGATAGTATGAGACATTTTATGTAGATAAAAGATCATATAATATTTATTTGTGATATATTACATAAAGTAAGTTGATTTAAATGTCAAACAAATATGGAATGAACTTTTTATTAGAGTATACATTTAGAATCATCTTAAATGCTTGCAATTAGGTAAAGTAAGAGTATTTATTTTGATGTCTTTCCAAAACTCACTTGTGTGCTAAGACATTTCAATTTTCCATATAGTACCTTGCTAAGGAAATTAAAAATTGTAACAATGATAACTTCATTGTAACAGAAAGGGGAAGTACACAAAATTTCACAATTGAATCTATTATGTCATAAAGAAAAGTATGCGGGATCCAATTCAGTTGCATCTTTTTTCAGCCACTGCAAATATGAATAATACATGAAATGCTGCACATAAAACAGAAGATGATATTAATATACCTCCATTCCATCTAGTCACTTTTTCTTGCTTGTTTGCTCTCGTATGACTTGCTGTTGACTCCTAGAGTGACCCCATGGACAGCCACTGCTATCTGTAGAGTTTTCAAGGCAAAGGTGAGAACACTTAGCTTTCCAAGTCAGCAGATCAGTTTGAAGGGAGAGGTGTATTTTGCAGAAGATACAGCTGCTGTGGAACAGACTGACCCTCCACATAAAACAGAGTTAATCCCTGTCATTTTCAAGCGCAACTTAGATGTATGGATGGGGCACAGAACATTTACCCCAGGACTGTCCCCTGTACTATTAATAGACAGAGGCAGCTCCTAAATGCTTTATCCCATGCACAGGTCCCCTTAAAGTATCTGTGGTATAATCCCAGTTATTCTCATTAGGGGTACTATATAATTATCGACCATGGGATGGGTAAGGGTAGTCTATAACCAATGGGATAGGTTATTTCAAGTATAAAAAGGGAAACTGGCTTGGCTTGAAATGGCCTGTGAGAGCAGCTAGCCTAGTACTTACCTATGAACCTATGAACATATAACATTAAACTTCATAAAATATAACTAAATTATAACACCACCAAATTATAGCATAACTCTTACTACACTACTAAAATAATATCAAAAACACCTGACACCTAAAAGTATGTTAAAAAAACTTCTCAAAAGTAGAACAAAAAAACAGTAATGAAAACACCCCTTCATATGAACTGTCACATCTAATCACTAGAGAATGTAAGTGACAAAATAATTACAACATCCCATTGCAAAGAATAAGGAATAGTAATTCAGACTGAAAAAAAGTTTAAATGGAATGAATACATGAATATTTTGTTAATATACTACATGAAATATCTTATAAAATTAATAAACTCAGTTTCATGGTTAATGGCTTCAATGGTCATCAAGAAACTCATTCCTGGATTACAGAACTCAGTTTCATGACTCATAGTTTCATACTCATCACAAAACTTTTTTTTCCTAATCTCATAATACAAAACATGCGTATAACACTACAGACCCACACATGAAATTTCAGATATTACATAAATATAATTTTTGTTTTAACAAGGGAATATCTATTTATACATAGATGTATTTACTATAATTAGGCCTGTTACATTTTAGAGGCTATATATATATATATATATATATATATATATATATACATATATACACACATATATATATATATATATATATATATATATATATACACATATATATATATATATATATATATATATATATATACACACACACACACACACACACACACAGATATAGATAAAATATAGATATATTATTAAGTATTTTATTTATAACTTTTTTACTTCTATTGTATGTAAATTGTTTACAATATTTCAAATCATTTGTGAAATGTATTATAACTGTGTGACATTTTTCAATTATTCAATGAACACTCAGTTAAAAATAATAACTTTCACCTTTTGATGGAAGTCCAAGGCTTTGTGTATATACAAAATGAAAGCTGCCTTTTTCTGAGTAGATTCGGTAATTCTCAATATCAGAAACCCAGTCTGAAACATAATGGGTTTTCTAGGTGGCTTAAAAGAATATTTGTGGACGATACACACAACATATTCCTAAACAACTGCTGTCCTTTAGTGCCATCATTTCTTACTCTCCCACGGCTTTCAGTGTTATCACTACTCACAGCTTCCCATGGTTTTAAGTGTCATTACTTAATTCTGCCCCATGACAATTAGTGTCATCCCTTCCTAGTATCACAAGTTTTCTGTGTCATCTCTTCCCACTACTCTATGTTTTTCAGTGGCATTTCCCATTGTAACATGGCTTTCACAGTCATCACTACTCATTGCCCAGTATTTACTCTGTGTAAACAATTTCCACTACATTGTGACTGTCAATAACATTGCTTCCCACTCCCTATGGCTTTCACTATCATCAATTTCTACAGTTTCATAGTTTTCAGTGTTACAATATTTAGAGCCCTGTGACCTTCAATGACATCTCAATGCCCAGTGACTCTCCATATCAATTTTTACTACTGACAATAGTTTTCAGACTTATCTCTACTCATATCCTTATAGCTTTCAGTGCCAAACCTTCCCACTGCCCTCTGGATTCTGGTGTCAGTGCTTCCTATTGCCCCATGGTGTTCACTGTCATGAATCCCCACTGCCCCTTGGCTTTCAGTGTCATCATGTCCCACTGCACCAGAGCTTTTAGTGTTATCCATTCCCACTTCTCAATGACTTTCAGAGTAATCACTTTCCACTGCCCTGTGGCTGTGAATGTTAGCACTTCCCACTGTACCACATCTTTCAGTGTTATTACTTCCCACATCCACAGTGGATTTCAGTGTCATTACTATCCACAGTCCCATGGCTTTCAGTATTAACATTTCCTAATGCCTTATAGCATTCACTGACAACTCCTACTGCACCCTGGCTTTCATTGTCATCCTTTTCAAATGTTACATGACTTTTAGCGTCATTGTTTCCCAATGTATCATGCTTTTAGTGATAGCATTTTCCATTGCCTCAAGGCATTCAGGGTAATCATTTCTCACTGCTGTGAGGCTTTCACTGTCATCACTTCACATGTCTGTGGTTTATAAGGGCATGACTTGACCCTTTGCTTTAGCATCACAACTTCCTGATATTACATGGCTTTCAGTGCCAGCATGTCTCACTGTTCCACCACCCTTAGGGTTACCACTAACAAATGTCCAATAATTATCATAATTTGTGAGTCTCAGTCCTTTTTCCATGTATTTGTGCTTGACTGTGTGGTCTGTGAATCTTTGCAGCTGCTCCGTTTCCATTTATTTTTATGTTAATTAACTTCCGCCAATTCCCCTTTTGCCCTATGTTGTTTACAATTCCATCTCTAATAATACTGCCTTTCTTCAAAATGTTCTGCTCTGCCCTTAACAACAACCCAGATCTTGCACCATAAACTCCTACTTGTGTTTTCATGTGGCCCAAATTTCCATGTGAGATGTACTTCTGACTACCTGTCACAGAATGAACACTTGCACACACCCATCTGAGTCCATATACACTCCATATTTGCTGATTTCTTATTCATTATCCAATGTCCCTACCACGTGGTTATCATCCAGTCTTCACTTGTCTGTAGAACTACCTGCTCCATCCAATTACAACAATTCAGATGTAAATGGTGATTGTGATGATTCAGTCATTTCTGTTTTGACATTTATTTATTTATTTATTTTATTTGACATCTGTTAACCAGGTTAGTCTGACTGAGCAAGAAACCTTTTTTTCAGTATAGACACGAAGAGAAAAGCTCCAAATACATAGAATACAAACAAATCATATACAAATAGACAGTGTAGCAATCAATAACAATAAAGAATTCATATGGAATAACAACAGTGAACAGACTTCTAAACAAAACTTTCAATAGTTACATACACAACAGAAAGCTGGAGTGTAGTTAACAATTGGCAATAATATCAGGATTAAAATATGCAATGTTTAAACATTTGCCCGTAAGCAGTTTTTAGATATTTAGGTAGATTATCTGTAGGAAGAAAGAAAAGATATTGGGGTATAGCATTACCAGAGATAAGGGAGGAAAGAGAAGCAGAGGAGTAGATAGGTCAACTTGGAGTGAGGCATCAACAAGACCATGATTTGAGTATGTAATCTTTTAGCATTTTTTTGAAACAGAAATTGATAGTGATAGCTCTTATGTTTGGGGAAGTTTATTCTAGGAGTTAGCAAGTGAATATCTATTCCAATTTGTTTCATGGGTTTATAGACTTCCAGGAGATGTTGGTCTGCTTTAAGAGGCAATGATTAGGAGTATAGGGAGAGATTAGGGTTGAGACAGCAGGGCACCAGTTGGGATTACATAGAATAGAGTGCGTGAGATAGAGCTGTGGAGGTAAGAGTTACTTTTGAGCTTCGGGCCATAGAAGATTTTGTAAGGCAGTGCAGTGGTGAGAGCAGTAAGGAAGATTTGCAGAAAATATAGCAATTTTTTTGTAGGTGGATTCAAGTTTGGCCATGAGGTTGGTTTGTAGATTGGTGAGTGTAGGTGCAGCCCAAAAGAGAGAGTAGGCAATAGATAAGTTTGGTCTAGAGAATGTTTTGTGTCTTTAATCAGGTATTTTTTATTCCTATATAATAGGCCTAGTTTCTGATGTGTTTTTTTGATGGACTGTAGAATGTGGATGTCAAACTTAAGTTGGTTGTCAATAACAACACCAAGGAGTTTGGTATGAATTTTGACTGAGATAGTAATATTGTTGAGAGATGCTCTTGAGAAGGAGTTTTTACAATGCTGTAGAGATTTAAGGAGGAAGAGAAGAAGTTTTGCTTTTTAGGATTAAGTAAGAGTTCATTGCTGGTTAACCATTTTTTGACAGACAGAAGTGAGTCTTGGGTAAGGGATAGAAGGTGGGAATGATTGTCAGAACAAGATATTATAGTGGAATCATTAGCATACTGGAAAAGAGAGGAGTGGGGGCAAGCTATGTGAAGATTATTTGTAAAGATGTTAAAGAGGAGGAGCCCTAGTATTGAGCCTTAGGGTACACCAGTATGAACAGGAAGGGAAGGAGAGGAGGCTGATAGCCATCTGATAGACTGGAGTATATCAGAGAGGTAGCTGGTGAACCAGAGTACAGTGGATTGTGAAAGATTAAGGTTTTTAAGTTTAGATAGTAACAGACTGTGGAAGACAGTGTCAAAAGCTTTGGATAAATTGAGGAAGAGACTATAAACTAGTTTGTTTTCATTACAAGCTTTGGCAATGGTCTGTGTGAAAGTAATGAGAGTGGTGGCAGTGCTATGATGGGGACAAAAACCATGTTGTGTAGGTGATAGAATATTTTTCTGTAACAGGTGTTCATTTTGTAAAGAAAACATGAAGGCATTCCTGAATGTATATTAAAGATATAGCATGGTGCCCTGGCCCTATGGCACAGTAGAATAAAGCCCTTACTGCATCCCAGATGACTCGTTCTACTAATAGCATGTGTAAAAAGTATTAATAAAGATAGACAACTTCCTATCTATCAATCTTTTATTGTACACACATGGGAGCCCTTGGAAAGCACCAGGGAACTCCCAAAACAAAGGAAATACCACAGCTTATATAGACAGTATAATACTGGCATCAGGAAGTTAGCTCAAACCAATGAAATTGCTAGACAGTACAGTCATCCAATCAGATGCATACCCGTAGCTCAAGATATATGATTAGGCACATAAAACTTTGCAGAAAAAGAAAATTGGATATAGTACCATATATGTACATGTTTACCAACTCTCGTACTCAGCACTTTCCTGCTATGTGCAGTAACTCACATTTCTATACTCAGTACATTTGAAACCTGCAGTCTGTCACATACTTAGTTCCTGTCAAATATACCTGCAGTATGCTTTCTTTATTTTACAATCCCCCATTTGATGCTGGATAAGCATCACAATTTAGCCTTTCATACATTTTCCCAAATTCTATCATAACCATGACATCAGTGCATTTTTCATTGTTGCATAATTTTTTCTCAACAATCATCATATTTCACTGTTGGCATATAAAAATTAGGCACTTTAGTTTTTGTTTTAGAAGACATTAGTTTAAGAATCAGAGTTTTAATTAAAAACAACATGAGGAAAGCAGCAATGGCCAGAATTGCAGTTACAATGATACATTTTAACAGTCCACCACCCCAACCTGAGAACAGGTTGGTTAACCAAGCCCAAGTCAACCCATCTGCCTTTTCAGCTTCTAAAAGTTCTGACACCTTCTGTATCAGTTCGAGGTGGCTCTCAATTTCATGTTGATTGTCAGGTATAAATGTGCAGCACTCCTCCTGGATTAAAGCACAAGTTCCTCCTTTTGTTGCAAGCACAAAATCAAGGGCCATTTAATTTTGGAGGAACACAGCCTTCATTGCAGTCAATTCCTCAGTTACTAGTTCTAGTGCAGAGAAAGTAGTATTGCTTAAAACTTCAAGAAATGTAGACAGTTTTCACAATTCCCAAATTGATTTTATGGCTCCGTAAGCTGGTAGGATACCAGCTCCAGCTATGACATCATCCCCCAGGTCCATATGAGAGAGTCCTTTGGCACTTGCTTGAGCGAGGTCGTGATGATAAATCCATGATGCATCCACATTCCCCACCGGGTTGGTGGGTGCTTTTATTTCTCAGGTATATCTGATCTTTCCTTGGGACAGTGAAGTAACATGGTGAATTGCTGGGATAAGATAACCCAGGAAACAGCTACCAGACCAATTTCCTGGTAAAAATTTATATGCCCTTCTACCACAGATGAAATACAATCCTTCTTCCAAGAGCATAGAAGAAATGTTTGTAGTGGCATTGTTGTTGAATACTACTTGGGAGAATACATCATATAAATCTAGCTTAAGTTGTGAAAGTTGTGAATAATTTGTCATTGTAGGACTATTTTCAAAGATCCATACCTCTTTTAGCCCCAGCATCATTCCAGTTGCATTACAGGTCTGCCAGTCTGAATAGTTCTGGAATGGTGCAGATATTGTGTCCCACCACACTGAATAGGAGCTAGACTTATTCTGCGTAGTAACATTGATTGACTGTAAGGCTGTATAGTTTGTGATAGTGCACACTATTGGAATTGTTATGCTACAATTTCTTCACCCGACTTTCTTTAGTCCTTGTTGTTTTAGGCATAAAATGCCTCATTGTCAGTATGCCAAAGTCAGAGATACAGTTCAGTCTGAATGTGTCTTTTTACACAATCCCCCTGAAATACTAAAGAGAATGGTGGAATAATTATCAGTGGGTAAAAGACTAGCCATTAATGCAATCCATCATGGGATGCTGGGATAGTGGTGCAGATCCAGCAGTCAGAAACATTGAAGGTGAAAGCATATGCATACATAATGGCCTGATAAGTATTGAAGAGAGTATGCCATGCTGCCCACTTGTGGACAGAAAAAGGTGATTCAGAAAACAGTAGGGGCCAAAGAAGGACACCAACAGTGAGCAGAAGGATGAAGGAAATGTAACAAAGTAACTTCATGAGTTGATTAGGATTAGACATCGTCAGACTGTGTAATTGTGGCAGGTGTAGACTTGCTTCTGGTCCTGGAGGAGATAGGCTGTTCTGTGGGAGAAGTGAATGGTAGAGGTTGTTGAGAACTGCTGTTTTCGATTTGTTTGACATGTGAGAGATGAATCCAGACTGGTGAGTCTAGAGGTGAACAGATGAGGAGGTAGTAAGGAGTACCAGAAATCGACCTTTCCAGCATGGTTATAGGGCAGTTTTCCTAGTGAATGATTTAACGTAAACCCAATCTTCCGGTGAAAGAGGACACAGTTGAAATGGATTTGGCGAATTTAGTGCAGCTGCCACTTGATGGTGATAGGTTCATAGGTTCATAGGTTCATACTAGGCTATCTGCCCTAGGGCATTTATAAGCCTAGACAGAGTATGTTTGGCTTTCGCCACCCATTTTAAATTTATTTTGCTATGCCCTTTTTCGAGGTTAGTATACTGTGCCTCTGTCTAACAGTGACACAGAAGTGATACCCGGGGTAAACCTATGATCTCCCATCCACTCATCAAGACTCCTCTTGAAGAGAATCAATGAGGTACTCTGCCTAACCTGGACTGGGATTTTATTCCATAGTGAAGGGAGCCTCTGGGTTATGAATCTGTCCCTCCAGCATGTCCTATTTATTTCAGTGCTGAGGTTCAAGTCTCGAGCGTGTAGCTCGATGGGATTTGGATTTTTTGAGGTGCAGCATGTCCCTTAATTCCGGGTTGGACATGGCCTTATACGTCAGGCACAGGTCACCTCTGAGCAGGCGGTATGCCACTGAGTACAGCTGGAGTTTCTTTAACTGGGCAGCATATAGTATCTTTTTGAGCCCTTTGATCCTCTTGGTGAGGTACTTTTGGGGTCTTTCCAGTTGCTGCAGGTGTTTGGTAAGGTACATCCCAAAAGGGGCATTGTACTCGATTATGGGCCTGATGAGGGATGAGTAAAGAGGCACGATGACCTCCCCTAATCTAGATGTGAATCCCTTCATGATTAGGTGGGCTATATAAAATGTTTTTCTAACCACTTTGGCCACGTGGTTGTCAAATGAGAGATTGCTATCAACTTGGGTCCCCAGGTCCCTAATGACTTCTTCTGTACTTAATGGATTACCACCTATGTGGTAATTTGTGGGCACTTTGTTTTTGCCAAAGGGGATGACTATACACTTTTTGGCGTTTAGCTTGAGGCCATGGCTCTGGCACCAGTTGTCTGTTTCTATGAGGCCCTTTTGGAGGATGCTTGTGTCGGCTGGAGAGTCAGTTATGGTGCCCAGTTTGCAGTCATCTGCGAACTTGGTCAGCCACAGTCCTTCCGTGTTGGCCTGTACCTCCGAGAAATATATACCAAACAAGAGAGGTTCCAGGACTGAGCCTTGTGGGACGCCACTTGTAACTGGTTTGGAGTCTGACATGGCTCCAGCAATTCTAACCATGTGGGTTCTGTCCTTGAGCCAGTTTGCAATCCATCTAGTGACATAGGGGTTTATATTTAAGCTGGTGAGCTTATCTATAATGCCCGAGTGGGGTATTGTATCGAAGGCTTTTGCGAGGTCCAGATAGGCTGTGTGGACAACCTTCCCTTCATCAATGGCCTTGGTGACTGTTTCAAAGAAGTCAACCAGGTTTAAGAGGCAGGATCTGCCCTTAACAAAGCCGAACTGGGTAGGATCCAGTGTCTGTAGGTCCCCAATATCTTTATTTATGAGGTCCATGATGATCCTTTCCATAGCTTTGCAGACCAAGCTAGTCAGGCTTATGGGGCAATAGTTTCTAGGGTCCGTTGAGGCACCACCTTTGTGGAGAGGGACCACTGTTGCTGTACGCCACTCTTTAGGTACATATCCTGTAGTAAGGCTGAGATTGAACAGTAGTTTTATGTTTGGGTTTAGCTCTTCTTGGAGTTCATGTAGGACGCAGCCTGGGACACTGTCTGGTCCCATTGATGCTGTGTTTTTTGCTTTGGAGAGGGCGGCTCCCACCTGAGCATCTGAGATGTCAGGGGGGAAGCACTCTGCTGGGATAGATATTTGCCCTTTTGGTGGGGGGGAGAAGTTTGCGCTGAACCTGTCAGCTAGGATGTTGGCAATGTCTGTGGGTTCGGTGTATTTGTCATTTTGGACTAATTCTGAGCATATCTGGGAATTCCCACCCAGGTTCCTAACATAACTAAAGAAAGCCTTGTGATTATCCTTAGTGTCCTGTGCAATTTTTCTCTCAAGCTGGCCTTTGACGATTTTATGAGTGCCCTTAGTTTTTTGCTAATACTGATCAGAGATGCCTTCCCTTTTTGGGATTTTGCTCTATCATGTAGTAGCTTCCTCCTTCTATTGTATAGTTTGTTTATGGCTGGGGTCCACCAGACTGGTCGTCTGCCTTTGGAGGATTGGGTCTTGGTTTTATTTGGGATTGCATGATCCATGCATTCCTGAAGGTGTTCATAGAATGCATTTATAAAGGATTCTGCGGTCTGGGCCATATTTTCCACAGGCCTGGGGGCTTTGAAGGATTCCACCTCAGTTTTGAGGAGTGTGAAATTTGCTTTAGAGAAGTTTTTCACTGTGGTTTTCTGGGCAGGGGGTGGGGTCGGGATGTGAATATCCAGTGAAATCATTTTATGGTCTGATCTTACCAGTGAGGGATACACTTCTGGTCTGGAGCATAGAGTCCCCATGTTGGTGATGATCAGGTCCAGTATGTTTTCCTCTCTTGTGGGAGTGGTAACAAGTTATTCCATAGCATTTGAGTTTATGAATTCTAGGAACCTTTGGGCAAGGGTGTTGGAGAAAGAGTAATGCTCCCAATCTATGTTTGGTAGTTGAAGTTGCCCAATATAATGGTGTTCGGAGAGACCTTCATATTTTCCAGTGTTCTTAGGAAGGCCGAGTGGGGTTCCTGGGTTTGGGAGGGTGGATTCACTTAAACGCACTCATTTAACTTTCATACATTCAACTTGAATGGGAAATTATAGGAAAAGGAAACATGCCACTTACCTTTAGACTGAAGGAGAGGAATTTTTTACATAATTTGTTTAAGTGAAAGCTATTATTATATATATATTTTTTGAAGGCAGCCAGGAGTTGGAGGAGATGCTGGAGAAATGACAGAAAACTGACAGTAGGGTGCCTAGACCAGCATGTCATTCCACCATCTGGTCGTCCTGCAGAAAAGAAAACTTCTGTTCAGATCTGAGTTGGAGTGCCAATTGTAAAAAGTATTAATAAAGACAGACAACTTCCTCTCTTTCAGTCTTTTATTATACACATGTGGGAGCCCTTGGAAAGCACCAGGGAACTACACCAAACAAAGGAAATGCCACAGCTTATATAGACAGTATAATACTGGCATCAGAAAGTTAGCTCAAACCAATGAAATTGCTAGACAGTACAGTCATCCAATCGGATGCATACCCATAGCTCAAGATATATGATTAGGCACATAAAACTTGGAAGAAAAAGAAAATCGGATGTAGTACCATATATGTACATGTTTACCAACTTTAGTACTCAGCACTTTCCTGCTATGTGCAGTAACTCACATTTCTATACTCAGTACATTTGAAACCTGCAGTCTGTCACATACTCACTTCCTGTCAAATACACCTGCAGTATGCTTTCTTTATTTTACACATGGGTACTGGAAGTACCAGGCTGGGGAGGATTTGAGTAAGTGCCCTCCTGGAGGAGTGAGGATATCTAGTCTTGTTCCAATGGCAGCATTAAGAACCAGGTGAACTCCATGCTGCAAGAAGTATACTGGCTTGTCAGGTTACATATGAGTGGAAGTGCACATGCACATCAAATGCAGCTATTGAGAGCTCACAAGGTTGCCAATTTGAGGGGTTAGAGCACACTCCCTGGTAGCAGTATGACACTGTACCAGCATCCTTGATATCCTTATGAGTACACAAAGTGAATAAGGTGAAGATCTGATGACAGTTGATGGTTGGCTATGGGGAGACAGGGTGGCAGTATAACATGGTTTCTGTTTTTTAAGTTATTTTTACTGTACCTTAGAGCTATAAATGGTTAACTCTATACCTGAAACCATTTTTGACTTGAGTCTGATGACTTTTTTTGATAAATTAATTATGGAATATCTATTATCAATTTAATATGTTTTATATTAAACATATAAAATAATATTTAAGTTAATGTATTTATTATTATATCGATTTATGGAATATAACACATGTTGATTATAATCAGACTTTTGACCACCATGTTTCTGCTGTGCTGAGAAAATCATTCTACATTACACAACTTATAAGTAAGGGCATGGTATGCAGGTCCAAGAAGGTCATTGTTCTGCTATACTTGGCTCCCATCAGACCAATCACTGAGTACAACATGGCCTTTGGTGACTCGTTCTGATGAGGTACTTGCAACAGCTTGAGAGAACATTTCTTGTAAAAAAGGATACATGGGGTAAATCATCCTGTGCAGACCTTCTCAAACCCCTATCCATGTCTCTTTCAGACTACTGCATAGTGATCTTTGCCTAGCCTATAAGGCATCATCTGATCCTAACATGATGGATTTGTTGCACATGTGCAAAACAAAAAACATTCACGAACATCTATTTTAAGGACCCAAGCCTTGTCTGTAACATAAACAGGACTTGTTGGAGGGATGGGTGTGTAACCCAAAGATTGATCCTTCCCTAGAACAGTCATCCCATCCATGTGAAGCAAAGCTCACCTTTCCTCTTTTTAAATGTAACTTAGACCAATGGATGGGAAATTATAAATGTATCCCTGGTGTGGCACTTATGCCTCTAATGGATGAGGCCAGCTTGTGAATGCTTGATGTATACAAGCCTATTTTGTAACCATAAAATTCCGTGGAGTATGGGCACATCAGCAATATTTTCTTAAATTTGGGTTAAACCTGGCTGGGTTTAAAATGGCTCTGGAACCGATAGCCTAGTAACCACCAATGAACCTATTTAAACAACTTGTTCAAGTTGCCTATAATTGTATTTCTTTTTTCTTTTTGCAACAAGTATTTGTTTTAAAGACTTCAAGAATAGTTTAAAAAGTAAATGTTGCTGGTCTAAATGAAATGTAAAATTTGTACCTGTCGGAGAAAAGTCCATTTAGTTGGCTCATTACATGATATTCTTGCTTTATTTATAAATTGTTGATAACTCTAAATGGACCAGAACACATCAATGCAAAACCACATCTGACCTAGAATTTAGCTATCAAATGAATACTGACTAAATGGCATAGGTTTATCTTTTGCCTCACAGTAAGCATATCAAAGCAATATAGAAAGAAAAATGCAAGTTTTTGTGGCATTAACAACCCCTCCCTAAAACATGTGAAAATTGTATCAAATGAAGATTTGTTCTAAAATGTGCCACTTGCTTATTAACATGACTGAAAAAGGAGAGAATATTAAATGGGAAACTTTAAAAATGCCATAAGAATGAAGATGAAGGCTCCTAATAATTTCTTATCACATACCAGTTCATAAACATACATATAATTGATGTAAGCAATGTGTGGTAAAAACTGTTGCAATGGGCTGACGTGGAACTCCTGGCCTGTGAGCCTAAGCAAATGTTAGCACCTGTGATGGCACTGCTCTGAGTAGTGAATAATAAAGGTAACTATCTGGTCACTATTATAAGAATAGCATATCCCAATACCTTCTTTCCCCATTTCATCTAATTTGAAAACATGTTACAGTTTCTGTGAATGTATAGAAATGCATGTTACTGTCAAAATTAGATGTATTTTAAAATATTATTTTATCAATCAGTGGTACCTCCATATATTCAGAGTAATGCGTTGCTCTTTCCACAAATATTGTGTGACATAACCAGCAAACAAGCAAAATATATGGTTCAAGAACAATTATATTCCTTGTGATGAGACATGGCACCACTGCCAATAGTGTTACATGGCAATGATCATATTGCCTTGAATGTGACCTCCAGATGACATGATGCCACTCACTGTGATGTCAAGATGGCTGGCACTAATGGGGTTTGAATCCTACTACTGCCAACCAAGAGTGAAGTATACAAAGAAAGTTCACATGAGTTTAAATAATTAATCCACAAAATATATCCTGGTACTAAGACTAACACACACACACACACACACACATATTTTATATATATATATATATATATATATATATATATATATATATATATATATATATATATATATACATACAGAGAGAGAGAGAGAGAGAGAGACCCTATCAGATGATCAAGTTTTCAGAAACTTGAAACTTGAAATTTATATGGTCAGGACCATATGACTGAGTTTCCAAAAACTTGAACATCCAAAAAAAAACCCAAAAATCTTTTTTTTCACTCCCAACAAATGAAATATACCAACTCCGAGATTGCAGTACAGTGAGGAAAAGTGTAACTTTCCTTTCTGCACTGTACTGCAATTGCTATTCAAAACCTTCTAGTTTTTGGAAACTCACCCCCGGATTTACTAATCTTCTGTGCAGGACTAGCTTAGTCCTGCATGGAAGCGGCCATTTAAGAGCAGGATGGCAGCATGCCATGCATATTAATGATGCGCGCTGCCTGAGCTCCTAATCTTACACGGAGCATGTAAGAGTGCAGGGGGCGTGTCTGAGAGCAGAGCTCTCAGACTATACACTCTACCGCAATGGAGAACACCAGAAAGGCCTAAGAAATGAGCAAGACCACTCATAGGTGTCCACATATCCCCAGCAACATCCCCCCACATGTACAACAGCAATAGCAAATACAATTAAATGAACAAGCCCTATTTCATTTTTCTTTTAAAATCTGATTAAAGCTAACTGCAGGTGCACGGGTGTGCCCATTGCATAGCTATGGTTAATGCAGCTTAAATGGCTAAAGAGGATAACAAGTAAGATATATGTAAATGAAGCAGCCTAGCAATAGTGTAGTGGGCAGAGCATTCGCTTTATGAGCAGGCATTCCTGGTTCGAGTCCCACTACAGCACATTCCATTTTCCATGGCAAAGCACATTATGACTAATATTTTTGTTGCATAACCCACTAAATAACATATATTTGTGAAATGGAGTACTGCATTAAATGCACAGGTGAGGTGTCAGTGCCATAATGAATAAAGCATTAGTAAGCAAGTTTAAGTACCAATAAGTAGCAGTAAGCATATTTAAGCACTAGTAAGTGAGTTTAAGCCCGTTTGTGTGGGGGTAAGCAATGTGCACACAGGTTAAGCAATTTTAAAGCTAACTCTCTGTAAGCATATGTAACCAGAGGTTAGCATTGCTTACCCTTGCACAAACCCGCTTACAACTGCTCAAAAGTGCCTTAATCACTGTGTATCCAATGGCCCTTATTCTGCCCAGAAACAAAATAAACAGCCTTGCAGGTCTTGAACCCAGGACCCTATAAAGCTATAGTCACAGTAGTTAACCACCAAATCATCACAGCAGTACAGAAGAATGAGGCATCACCAAACAAGTCCTCACTATAGTGAAATCAAACTGAACCTGTGAAAGAAATCAGTATACAGTCATATGTTCCATAATCCACTACATAACATAAATATGTGAACTGGAGTACAGCAGTAAGCCCAGAAGTGAGATGCAATTGTAATAGAGTGCTAAAGTCTCCAATAAAACACAAGGACCCCATAAAGTGTACTTACACATCAATCATGGATACCAGGCAGATATATAACATGTAATGAATAAGAAATCAATGCCAAAAAGAAAATATAATGCAAAGTCTGAAGTAAGCAATGCTAAGCATTGCACAGGCCAACTTAGGAGGTGTAAGCAATGTGCAGGCCAGCTAATCCATTGTGCTCAGTGGTATACCCCGTTAAACAATGCCAACCTTAGGTAAGCAGGCTTGCCCATAGCTTAGCCTTTTCAAAACTGGCCAATCATGTACAAATGTGGGAAATCGGCCCTACTTAAACCCAACATGCGGGAATACATTTCATAACTGGTTGTCGCTTCCCCTTGCAGGCACCATGTCAGGAAAGGGAGAGAGAATGTGCTTTTGGGCGCAGTGCTGGTGCATCCAAGAGTCCAGAGTCATGGCAGGACTCCTTGTCAAAGCCCATGAGCAGAGACTGCTGCAGCGCCAGTACCAGAGTTCCCAATATAAGGCGAAAGCCTGGGACCATCTCGCCCGTGACCTCACCAGTGCCACTGGCATACCCCAAACTGGCGGGCAGATCAGGCATCACTATGATGACCTGAAGCAGCATACGGGGGACCTCTTGAAGCAGTGGATCCAAGAGGCTAGAACAGCAGGGGCTGTCCCAGCTGTGTGTAAGTATCACCCCATTATGTGTGTAACAATTGCCAGCTTATGTATATCATGGATAGGTATGGCTAAATATTCCTATTGTGTCCTCCATAACTGCAATTGAGGGGGCCGTGAACCAGGAAGCCCATGGAAGTCGCCTGGAGAGGTTGCAATGTGAGGCAGGTCAGTAAAACTCATGCATTTACTGTCATAGGAAATAAATCTAAAAGTATTAGTAATTTAATTGCCTGTATAAAACCTTATTGTTTAAGGCAAGTACTGCATACACTGGAGAATATGGCAGGAAGAGTCTCATATAGTTTGTATGTAAATAAATGCATAATAGCCTGACAATAAAGGTCTAACTGCTGGATTGCCTGTGCATACTCTGGTATCATATGGTAATGTAGATTTACAATCACGTAACAGTACTGTTGTATTAAGCACTGTTACCCACACCGTGCACCATAAATAGAATGTGTAGGAATGTTTGTATATGACTGGTGTAAACTCCAGAGGCCATTTAGTACAACTGAGAGACACATAGACAGAAAACAGGGAAAAGGTAGACAACAAGACCCAAGTAGCACATGCAACTGAGATGTGAACTGCTGTTTTTTTAGTACACACAGCCATGGTTCGAATCCTGGCAGTGGGAGTAGACTGCATACAAAATCATACCCGCAACTGTACATATATGTCCAGAATGTCCAGTAAAGTGGCCCATATCTGTTACCTGTTAAAATCAGTGGGATGATCCCAGACATATAGGCAGCAAACAGGAAATACAACTGATTAACACACATCTATGAGAACAAAGCTGGCACACTAGCAACTCCCCAAAACCTTATGAGAGTAAGAAGCCAAGTTTGTCCCATTTACACCCTCATGTTGTCAAGCTGTGGCCAGAGTGTGTACAGTAACAGAGTGAGATGTATGTGCATAATATTAATGTGGAATCTGGTACTGTGTGTGGCAACATTCAGGTAGTGCTAACAAACATTTCTCCCACAGGTCTGTCAGATACCAACACTGTACCCAGAAATACAAGAATGGTACCCTGTACTGGTACTGTTTACACTAGTATTGTATGACGTTGTGACTGATGCAGTTGCTCTGAATAATGAGGTATTACTCATCGCTGTCACCCACACTGTCCTACAAAATATGACTGTCTAGGAAATCTGTATGAGTGTTGTAATACAAGGTCAGAATGCAAAAGCACAGGAGAATTATAAGACAGAAAGCAGATAGGAGATACACAGCAATATCTATATAGCACACACAACTCTGATGGACAGTCTTTAAGTTGTAGCAGACACAGCCATGGTCTGAATCCTGGGAATGGAAGTAGGCTGCATGCAGAATCATACCCCAAACCTGTACAAATAAGACCAGAATGTCCAGTATATGGTCTCATATCTGCTGCCTGTCACCCTGTCCCCCTGGGAAGTCTGTGGGATGATCCCAGATGTTAGCCAACAAACAGGGAATACAAGTGATTGTCAAACATCTGTGAGAACAAACCTGCCACTGTAGCAACTCCCAAAACTGTTAGGAGAGTAATAAGCCAAGTATGTCCTATCTACACCCCCATGTCATCAAGCTGTGACCAGAGTGTGTAAATTAACAGAGTGAGATGTATGTGCATAATACTAATGTGCAATCTGGAACTTTGTGTGGCACCATTCAAGTAGTGCTAACAAACATTGTTCCCACAGGTACGTCAGATATGAACACTGTGCTTTGAAATAAAAACCTTTATACCTGTACTAGTACTGTTTACTCTGGTATTGTAGGGAATAGTGAGTGTTGCAGTTTCTCTGAATAATAAAGTATCACTGATCACTGTCACCCACACTATGCTACATAATATAACTGTGTAGGAAATCATGTATATGTGTGTGTTAATTCACTAAAGGGCAATAGTCTAGATATGTCCTGGTACACCTGCATGTGGTCAAGACATGGACAGAGTCTGTGCAGAAAGAGTTGGATAGCTATGTGCACAACATCAACCCGGAATCTGGGAGTATGTGTCGAAACAGTTAGTGTTAACAAACATTTCTTCCAAAGATATACCAGGTAAGAGGTGTATACTGCAGGTAAAACCAGTTCATGTATAATGATGATGACAGCCATATCACTGTCCAAACTAAGGCTATATGGTAGTGTAGTAATACTTGTAAGGTACAGATAACAGCACTGACTAGAAAGTAATGTGGACTACAGCAATATACTAGTTGTTAATTGACATCTTTCTCCCCCCCATATCTCCAACAATAAACTACATACCCACCTCAACCAGTATGTAATGACTCCAATGTTCTGATTATGTCCTATTGGTTGATAAATATTTATATTTGTTTCCATGCATGTGCTATATTGAATTATTCCAACTTTGGTGGCATGGTGCCATCAATGTACCTGCATGCTGTTGTTATTACCACTGTGGTCCCTTATATGCATGTGTTCTGTTTGCTATGCAACTGTTCTGTATCTGGTGTCTAGGTTAATGGGAATATCTATGCATGCTGTTATACCTAACCATGGAATGTGTTGACTATTACTAACCCACATATGATGATAAAATCTAAACACTATAGCACGTTTGGGAAGGCTGGTCCCATCGGACCCACCTGTCCCACCTCAGCTGGCCATGGCACAGGGCACCAGCATGTCTGGGGCCCAACCCAGGACCTACTCATCTGTTGGTCCTGCACCACCTTCAGATGGAACTGCCTCAGGGGGATGGGGCTCATCCCCCCCGGGAGCAGGTGCGGACAGGAACCTGTCACCCGTTGCCAGGTCCGGGTCGTGGTGTGTAGTGAGCTCCACAAGGAGGTCGGAGATCTGCTACACCAGCTCGAGGGCCATGTGTTGCAACTATAGGGTCAGCCTGGCTTTGCAACTCAGCCCCTAGCACAGCCACCTTCGGGGCTGTGATAGTGCAGTGGTGACTGTCCATGGGTGGGGATCTCTGTCCCACTGTTTCCACTAGGGAGCACATGGGCTTCCGATTTCCAACATCCCTCCCCATCAAGGTGATTACCCCCCACATGAGTCATATACCGCCCCTGTATGTATCTTGTTTGTCTTGTCTGTTACCCAACCTACCTCCCCAAATATACCTATTATCCCTCCCCAACATCCCACTCTCACCTGAAAAAAAAAAGGGCAATCTGTTCCCAAAAAAAAAAAATCTCGCCCCATACATAGCTGTCCATTTTGCACACGTGTCCACTGAACACATGTAATCTGGTCTAATTGGCATCACAACTTATTATTGTTGTCCTCACTCCTCTCCCAGGGGCTTGAGTGTCCAAATCTACCTCCAAATTCAGTGTATATGCACAGTTGTTGCTGTAGAAAAAATGGCCAGCTATGGACGTACCCTACACCCTTCCTGCACATCCCTAGCTATTTTCCCTACTGTCTTTCCCTCTTTGTGCCCCTTTTTCACTACTTTCCTATCAACCCTTTTTTCTTTTCTTTTAGAGAAATTAGCACGGGGTAAGCGGGAGTAAGCATATTTAAGCCTGTTTGCATAGGGATAAACAATGCCTACACAGGTTAAGCAATTTAAAAGCTAACTGAGTATAAGAAACTGTAACCGGAAGTTAGCAGTGCTTACCTTTGCGCAAACCTGCTTATAGCTGCTTAAAAGTGCTTTAATCACTCTGTATCCAATGGCCCTTGTTCTGACCAGCAACAAAATAAGCAGCCTCTGCAAGGCTCAAACCCAGGACCCTGCACACCATAGCCAAAGTGATTTACCACTAAGCCATGTCAGATATACATGACCCTGATGTTTTCCCAAACATATCCAGCCCAGCCATATTTCAACCTGTAGATGTATGTGTGTGTGTGTGTGTATATATATATATATATATATATATATATATATATATATATATATATATATATATTTATATCTAAATAGATATAACATATCTATATATGTAGATATAGATATAATACAGAAATATATATATATATATATATATATATATATATATATATATATATATAGGTATATACGGACATACATCTGTAGATAACAATGGGAACATAACATAAACATATATGTTCACATGCACCGTTACTGGGGTTGAGAGGCCCCAAACAACATACGTTTTGTACGAATAAATAGGTATGTCTTCCCCTGCACAGCCAAACGTGTCTGCCCTGCAATACACTGCCAACTGTTGCAGATCCCATACCCAGGACCTGACACAACATGGGCACATGATGTTAACAGTACTCCATCCCACCTGTATGATGTCAGGCTGGTATCAGTAACATATCATGCAGTACAGTCTGGCTCCCATAGGGAATGTACAATGTGGAAGCAATCAACATCTCTAGAATATATATACACAGACACATATATGCAGATACAGATATGCATACATATATATATATATATACATATATATATATATATATATACATATATATATATATATATATGTATATATATATATATATATATAAATAAATATATATATATATATATATATATATATATATATGTAACTATACATACACATGTAGAGATATGTATAGTAAGATACATATGCAGAAGGTGTACACAATATGGAACAGCCACTGTGCCTGCAGTTACCATCTTACCAACTGGACACTGTATGAGCCACCCATACAAATGACAATCGTTGCCTGTGACATATACCTACAGAGAGGTCAAAGGATATAACACCACACACAGGTTTGCATAAATTGGAAAGCTTTATTTGTGTACTATTACAGTTGTATATGCCATGTCATATAACTGTTTAGACACGGACATCCATATAAACTGAGTAATGCAACTGTGAAACAGTTATACTAATACAGTAGTCTGGAAAGGTTTACAAATGTTGCTGTCCAGGCCAAGGCCTTCAAGTAGTACAGTAGTAAAGACAGACTGGGCCACAGGATTCCAAACAATCAACAGTAAGTAATGCAGATGTATTATTCAGCAGTCTCTATCTACATTCTGTAGACAATCCCTAGAGGATAAAGACCTCAGTTGACACAATGGGATGTAACTGTTATATAACAAGGCATAACTGACACCATCACAAGCACACTGACAAACAGAACAGTCTGTATGGCAGGTGGTAGTAGGTCTGCATTTACCCAAGGTGGATTGTATGGTAATGTACAGCCAGATACCTTAAGGCAGCTCACCCCTGATACCCCCACATGTTGTAACAGCCTAGGTTAGTTATGGTGCACCCCCCCCCCAGACTCAATAATACAGGGCCATATACCATTGTTACATACACTGGCCTATGGAGTGCATACGGGCACATGTGTATTATGTAGGTGAAGCCCACACCCAACCCTGCCGTATGTGTGTGGGGGACACAACAGCAGTGGACTGATTGCAGGAATGGCAGCATGACATACTCACAGCTCACTACAGAACAACACCTGACAGCATGTCATATGTGCAAAGCCTGGTATGTAGGTGGAGGACAGAGGCTGGAACACAGGCCCATATGTGGAAAACTGTTGTCATACATTAAACAAGTAGCTGGTGTTACAGGATAGTCTGTAACATACCCTTAGTCAGGAATTTGAAGTCAGAAACAGAAATAGATGAAGCTATGTACTGATAGCACTCAACACACACACACACACACACACACACACACACACACACACACACACACACACACACACACACACACACACACTGCCAGTCAAATATCTGACACAAGACCTGTATGGTGGACAGTCAAAACATAATAGGCACACTTCTGGCCATCAAGAGGATAGGCCCACAGTTGAGAGCTATGCAGACAGACTGCATTCCAAAGTAAACTAGTATGTACACACAAACCCTGTAACACCAGTACTATACAATGCATACAACTCTACTTACACTCTGCTCGTAGTTCTGAAACTTCCTACAAATATGTAGCTGGCCTGAGTGTGCAGGTCTTCCTGTAAGAGGTATTGCTACCTGCTGTCTGTAACACTGATGCCCACACACAGGAAGGATGTCTATCAAACAGGAAAGGTAAAGGGACCACACCCACATGATGTAAGGATTTATAGTAGGTGGTTGCCATGACAGTGGTAATTGGAAGTACTACACAGCAAGCTGCATGCAGTTAGCAAGTGGAGGACACTGATTGGTGCAGAGGCCATCACCTGATCATGTGCATCACCTACAAAACCATGCTGCAATCTATTCAAAGCAGTTCAATCCATTTACTGGAGAGAGACCGAGAGAGAGCGAGAAAGAAAAAAAAAAAAAAACAAGCCTAAGGCAAAGGCAAAGCAAAAGCCAAAGGAAAAAAACTATAATAACATCCAGCAAACTATCCAGAACTAACATCATTCCCACAACAGGCATGTGAAGTATATATGCATGTAACTGAATGTAGTACCTGGTCCATAATAATGCGATAGATGATGTGGAATGATTTATATGTGCCATCAGATGTTGTTGTAATGATGTTCAACTGAACAACTGCTATGGACAATAGTGTCTGTCCCTGTGGGTAGTGGGCCATAGCCATCAACTATGCAGATCAGCACTGACTGACAAGATGTAATCCATCATAGTGTGTGTTGTGTAATGGGAAGTATGTATATTACGTGGCCAATAGCTGGTGGTGGAAGCAATGCCATTATGATGGGCACGTGCGACCCACAGCCCACCCCTTGCAGGATACTCAGGTTAATCTGTAATGTAGCATGCAGGAATGCTATAGGTGTGTAATAGGGTTGCCTACAATCAGGTCCAACATATACCCCCCTAATGTCAGGCTGTGTCCATATGTGACACCTGTCTGTGTTGTAGCAAGGCAGAACAGTGCAGCTGTGCAGAAAGGTGTGAGATTATGGAGATTGTGGACCTGATGTCTGAATGTACCCCACATGTAGGTATGCATATGTGTACGTATGTACACATATATAATATATAAAGATACACACACACATATATATATATATATATATATATATATATATATATATATATATATATATATATATATTGTATATATAATATGTATATATATATATATATATATATATATTTATATATCTACATGTATGTCTACAAATATACGGATACCCATGTTTAGACATATATATGAGCACATATATACATCACATATATCTACACATATATAGATACATACCTATATGCACATGTCGACATATATACAAACACACACACAAACATATATGTATGTAAATACATGTCCCCTATATTACTACCACAGTGATGCATGGTATGTGTGAGGCAACAGCACACATAGCAATACACACAGATATCTGCAGCTGGCAGTGTGTGCAACATGGATGGGTATGTCACATGTTAACCCCTTGTTGGGACCACATTGCCTTCTTCTGTGAAGTATGGAACGGGGTAGTATAAACCAAGAAAAAATGCACCAAAAGGACCGTGGAATATTTTATTTAATATAATAAAAAATAAAATACCAATTTCATAGTGTTAAGCGCTTTCATCAAAAATTTGACTTCATCAGAACAACCAAACCAATTTCAACTGAACATTTAAATACTCTCTACCCAAAAGGCAATTAATCAACATACCAATGAATCAATTAAATCAATTAGCTCAAATACTATTTTAAAAATGAATAATTCAAAACTCTGTTAAAAACCTTTTACAAGACATTACATCAAATGCATTGAAATACATATATTATTAATATAAACCTGTCCTAATATAAATACTTTATTAATGTCAAACTTTTTATTACATAAAAAGATTTTGTTTATATGTATATATATAAAAAGTATGTTATATATATTATTGTACACGATATATGTTGAAAATATTACATCAACTAACAGCATATGCTTTATATTTTAAGTAATTTTGTTAGCTTTTTCCTTTAAAAATGGATAGACAGATAAGTGGTCATTTAAACCTGGAGGGAAGTTATCAGCCAACCTGCCACATTAATTATTTTTTGCACAAATAGTTCTTCCAGTCTCCTCACCTCACATCCAGGTTGACCACGTCAACAATTGCAAACTTAAAACCTGTGTATCCCTTACAGTCTACACTGTGTCTATAAAGGGCATTTGTCTCCTTCTTATTCTTGATTTCATATAAGTGCTCATAAATCCTACACTTGAGAGCCCTCTCCGTTTTCCCAATTTTCCCAATGTAAAACCCTGAACAGGTATTACATAATGCAACATAAACTATTCTATTAATGTGGCAGTTCCCTTTTCTGAGATGTAAAACACTGCCTATCGTATTGCTTAATGTTACTGATTGGGCCTGGAAAATATATCCACACTGGGAACACCGCCCACAGGGTTTAGTGTTTCCCTCAGTGTAAGACTGACTCACCTTACACTTCTCTAAGTTTAACTTTATATTGTTACCTACTTTCATGGAAAAATAGGATTCTCACCAACCTTCCTTACCTTTTATGTAATAAAAAAGTTTGACATTAATAAAGTATTTATATAGGACAGATTTATATTAATAATATATGTATTTCAATGTATTTTATGTAATGTCTTGTAAAAGGTTTTTAACAGAGTTTTGAATTATTTATTTTTAAAATAGTATTTGAGCTAATTGATTTAATTGATTTATTGGTATGTTGATTAATTGCCTTTTAGGCAGAGAGTATTTAAATGTTCAGTTGAAATTGGTTTCTTTGTTCTAATGAAGTCAAACGTTTGATGAAAGCGCTTAACACTATGAAATTGGTATTTTATTTTATTTTTTATTATATTAAATGAAATATTCCACGGTTCATTTGGTGCGTTTTTGTCTTGTTTTTTTTTTTTATGCACCTACACACCCCCTTGCTGTGTCGGTAATATGGGGAAGTATGGCAGGTATAGTTGTGGCAGTGGTCAGGGTTGGTAGATACAGAGGATATTCTACAGGGGTGGTATGTGAGACGTGTTGGGTGAACACCCTGTATGATGTGTGTGGTCTGTGATGTGAACACCCCATGGGCCCCAATATGGACACAATGGAAACAAGCCTTCCACCCACTGGTACTCACAACAGCAGTCCACGTCCTGAAGGCGCCTGGCCTGGAGGCTGAGCAGGAGGAGCATGTCGACCCTGTGAATGTGTACTGGGTGCCTCAAAGTGATGTAGCACATCCCACAGACCCTGGACCTGACCTCAGAGGACAGGAACATGTATGTGTGTGCCCCCGGGGGGGGCAACATCCCCTGGATTGGTTTCACCTGATGGTATTGCTGGACCAGTATATAAGGAGGCCCCAGGGTGGGACACACATGTAATGTGGCCAGGTAACATGGGCAGATGGGTCTGGAAAGGTGGTTCTGCTGGCCAATAGTACATATTGTCACTGTTATAGAACATATGTTGGTAGTAATAGTCTACACAATACCATAACATGTCCAACAGCATGCATAGATATCCCCAATAACACAGAATGTCAGATGTGCAGCAATCACGAAGCAGCCATACCACTGGTATATATGGAACCATAGAGGCCCTGACAATGACATGCAGGTGAATAGTCTGTAACAGGCCAGAAATGATAGTGTCCACTCAGGGAACATGGCTACAATCACACAGCAGAAAGTGTGGTACAATACAATATCTGTCCCACTGGTAGGCAAGCAGTAGCCATACCTAATGAGATGTGTGTACAGTTTGTTGTAGCTGATATGGTGGGGGGTGACAGAGATGTGTATTAAGAATTGTGGTAACCTTGCTGTATGAGTTGCTTAGACCTGTTTCCATCTTTATGTTTTTCAGCCAAGATGTCACATGCATGTTTGCCAATATATTCAGCAGCCAAAAATGAAGTGCTGATCACATACTTAATCCAGCAATACCCTGTGCTGTTTGTCAGGGCCACCCATGACTAGCAGGAGCAGACCGCCCTGTGGAATGGCCTACTCCACAGGGTCAATGATGTCAGACTGCACAACCACAGTTATGAGCAGATCCGGCATCATTGTACTGACCTGCTTCCGCAATGCCCATTGGCATGCTGCTGCAGTCTGGGGGCATCACCTCACCACAGGGGGGCATCCCATCCATCCCCCCAACACATGTCGAGGAGTTCCTGGCCAGCCTCGTGGCACCTGCCCATCCAGCCAGCCACCAACCAGAGGACACCTTTATGGAGGTGGGTGTCACCCACAGACCGGCTGAGGAGTGTGCAGGTAAGGACACAGGGCACATCAGTAGACCACTGTCATGTATACATCCGCATTGGTACAGGTAGATCATGCACATCTGACATGTCATAGATATAATTGTTGCTGCATAGTAGTGATAAACAGATGTCCAGATGTGGTAGTATTGTGGAAATGTACCACTGATGTATTGTAATACTGCACCCACCCTGTAGCACTGCCACAGGTATGGCCACTGACATTGCATCACACACCCTCTTATGTAGGTCCCTCTGGGATACCACCAAGGGAGCAGCCTGTAGCTGGTGAGTATGGTTTATGAAAATGCTTGCCAACACACCGAGCATGTAATGGCGATGGTATATTCCATGCACACATCTAATACACCTACCCAGAATGTATGCTGTACATGTGCACGTATTGTTGCTGTGAAATGTACGGCATCACAGGGGTGACCATGATGGGGTATTGGAAGGGTATGTCAGACACCTGCATGATAACTAACATCCTGTCATTGCGAAATGTGTCTACAGGGAGTAACATAATGGTGGGAGACATGGCCTACAGTAGGGACATGTTTGGAACAACACCCATATACAGTGAAACACCAATGTATATACCTGTAGGACAATGGCAACTGCTGCAGAGATACACTATGGCATATGGCATTACAGTAGTCCACATTATCAGGTCTATATTAGAAAATCGAAGTTTCACAACTTCGAATGTCCTAATATCGACCCCTATTTAGTAAATGCTGAAAATAGTGAAGCTGCAGAACACTGAATTTCTTACTAGGGAAGGAATTTGGTTGGCCGTGCCTGTGGCTTCACTATTTTCAGCACTGTGGTGGAAAGTTACAGGTTGGGATCAGGTAAATGTGTGATTGTGTGGACGTGAGGGTTAGGGCACAGGTTAGGTGAGTTAGGGTCAGGGCGCGGGTCAGGTAAGTGTGCGATTGTGTGGACGTGAGGGTTAGGGCGTGAGGTAGGTGAGTTAGGGTTAGGGCACATGTCAGGTAAGTGTGCGATTGTGTGGACGTGAGGGTTAGGGCAGGGTAGGTGAGTTAGGGTTAGGGCGCGGGTGAGGTGAGTGTGCGATAGTGACGGACCTTAGGGTTAGGGTTTGGGTTAAGGTAAGTGGATAGCTAGTGGTGTATGTACACTTTAGTGTAGGGTTAGATGTACAATTTTAGGTGTATGTGTGTGGATTTCTGTTTGTTTGGTGTGCTTGTGTTGTGTGTATGTGTGTCAGAACAGCAATTTTTTTCCCTGGGAAAAAAATTTGTTGTTCTGCATGTTCGATATTGTCAGCGTTCACTGAATAGGGGTCGATATTAGAACATTCAATGTTTTAAAAATTCGATGTTCTAATATAGACCCCACATTATCAGCTGGGACTAGGCTGTAACATGTGGTGTTCAGTGTATGGGACACTGCAAAGTGACAAACATGTGTAGGCCTTACTTGTCATGAATCTGCAAAAAGGTTGAAGGAGGGAGGGTGTCAGCATGATACATCAGTGCACTGCAGCAGTGATCCTAAGGATGCTAAGAATGGCAGTATCTGCATGTAGTCAGATTCAGGACCTGTGGCATATGTAACCCTACCCCCACAGCAATAGTATCAGCAGTGTGTAAACACCAAGGGATGTGCACATGAGTAGACCTTGCAATCATGCAGAGTAGGGGGACATGTGTAGGGCAGACTGAACATACACTGGCAATTGCAGATGGCCCACACTGGTATACCCCCACCAGGAGTAGTGACTGCTGTAGTACACACAAGGGGTGTGTCAAACTGTCATAGCACACATATGCCTACACCGAGTGTATGCATCGTGGTCAGCATCCACACACCTGACACATTCCATAGACACTGCATGTGACAGTACAGGAAATATGTCACATATCGGGCATATGTACTGTTAAGATATGCAGTGATGTGGTCCCAATGCAGATCACGGATGATTGCATCATATCAGGAAGGGTGTGTACCCCTGCCCATAGCCATGGTATGCTCTAATGGTTGTTAGTGTAAGAGTATTGGATTGGTCATACATGGTCTGCTGATGTTAAGAGCTGTAAATCAGGCATCAGGCATTCACAAATGACGATTGTCCAGATATCATCCCAGGTATGTGTTGCTGAAAAACATAGGGGCTGTGAGCATTAAAGTTGACATAACTGACACAGTACTACACATTCAGCAATGGGTTGTACACCTGTGAGGTGTGGTGCACAGTACATGGCAGGGTGCAGAACAGGTGCACAGCAATACTGTGTATGTGGGTGCAGTGGTATCCAGGGGAAGGGGCATCAGCTAGTGACACAGCACATGCATCACACACATGTATACTGTTGCTAGCATGGATTGACTATAGCTGAACTGCATGCTGTTCTGTACCATATGTTCTGCATGTTGACAGATGGGTAATAGGAGGACGGTGTGTACTATTATTGTGCAACCTCACCTGTGTGTGTGTGTGTGTGTGTGTGTGTGTGTGTGTGTGTGTGTGTGTGTGTGTGTGTGTGTGTGTGTGTGTGTGTGAGCGTGTGTGCATCCTGGTGGTTAGTTAGTTTGTCTGTAGGGTCACTCTGGTGAAGTGGAGGGAGGTTGATGCATGCAGGATGTGTGTCTGCATGTGTGTGTTTGTGTGGGTGGCCATGTATGCACATGTGAGATTGTGGGGTGTTCATATAGCTGTACCTCCCTTTGGGACTGTGCAGTACATGGACATGGACTGCCACATTACACACCAGGAATACCTGTCATGTGTGTAATCACAGGACAACTGATAGTATAATATGGTCTGTAGCATGGAACAGGCATTGAGTGGGAAGATAGACACCAGGTACACCCTTAATATCGCATTCAGCAGGGAGATCACCTACAACCCATATATGCAGCACTACAGATGCATTGGGGAAGTACTAGTCAATACTATGGAGTGTTTCCATATATTACAGTTGTCACACGATAGGCTGAATGAGCAGCTATCTGGCATGTACTGAGCATTACATACACATGCCACACCAGTGCGTGATATTATGGATAGAACATAGTAGCCCACACATATAGGGGCCATGCTCATGATGTCCGGACATACAGAGGGTACATTCCGAATGACAGCAGTGAGGCCATGTAAAACCACTACACACAGGTCAGGCAGGTAATGAAGTAACAGGTCATGTGGTGTGACCGTTTGTGTAGGCATTTAGAGGACTGATATGTGAAGGAGTGGTATCAATGTATGTATGTTAACAAGTGTGATGCAGGATGGGGTACCACATGGACATATATGTGGGACTGTCTGTAAAGCCATGGACAGGTAGATTTTATGGATGTGTGTGTGTGTGTGTGTGTGTGTGTGTGTGTGTGTGTGTGTGTGTGTGTGTGTGTGTGTGTGTGTGTGTGTACTGAAAGCAATGCTGTACAGATTTTAAAGTGCATTTATTGTTTTCCCCACAGGTGACAAGGTGGGTCAGGGTCCGTTCTGCATGCAGTCTGATGTTGGTGTACATACAGACACCGAAGATGATGCTAGTACTGTTAAGGCACAGGTGGGGATGTCAGGGGCTGACACTGCACCAACATTTGACATCCCCCTTTTAGCCACCCCAATCCCGCACACAGTTTCAGTGCCTATACATACCCCATCACCAGTGTCCATAGTGGAGGACAGCTGGCATTTGGTGACAGTGCACAGGATAGTGTGGTAACCATGCCTACTGTGTCCAGTCACAGCAGGCATAGCCGGATGTCCAGCAGGGCACCACATAGGCGGATGTCCCAAGGTGCTCATGGTAGGGCCACTGGACATCATGTTCTTGGCATAGGTGACATAGCTAGTACCAGCAGGCACATGTTTCAGGCTGTCATGGTGGCGCAGGCACGTGTGTAACATTACACCAGACAGGGCCTGAGGCTGCAGAGGTCTGCTCTCCCATCTGTAAGTGACAACCTCCGTGAACTATCTGGTGCCATCCGTGCTTATACCGAGCTCACAGATAGATGTCATGGTGAGATGATGGATCTCATCGGCCGTGGTGTGTCCGTGCTTCAACGTGTGGTGGGGATGCGGCGACAGCCGCATGGACATGGGCCAGCAACACCAACAGCTGGCAGTCAGCATGGACATGCTAAGACACCAAGGGGCTCCCGTAGTGGCAGTAGCAGCCCTGACAGTGGGGGGGTGTGCTGTCCACACCACACCACAGCAGGCCATGTGCACGTGATCCTGGTCAGTCCCAGAAGGGACCTGGTACCAGCAGACATTTGTCATCAGCAGGTGAGAGTAGCACATCGAAGCCTGTACCTGGATGTGCCCATAGAACCCCTGGCAGGCACAGTCCATGTGTCTATGGCTGGAGGCAGTGAACTGCACACCCTGCCAGATATGGTCTGCAGCTGTCCTTAAACATCTGTGTAGATTAGTCACATGTCAGAACTGTGTGCCTGCATACCTACACACTATGCATACACACCTAGGGCAACCCCATACCTACACACACCACATCACCACACCCAGCTCACCACAGTACACCCCTCACCCATACACATGGTGTCAAATGTATGGCCCGCCCTTGGCCTCAGGCAAACCAACATCACACCCTGTGCATATGATGATACCTGTGCCACATCCCTGTCATCCATACCATCAATGCATGGACAGGCTGATATGGTTCTGATGCACATGGTGACTGTACTACAGTGTACCACAGTACTGCAGTGTAACATGTTGTAGGGAGTAGAGTGTAAGGCATATATGGCAGGTAGTGTAGCCATCCAGCAATGATGCCTCATAGCTGTTAGTAACACTGGTTGGTTGTGATCTCTATATTGTTATCCATTTGTGTTGTAGGTGTACATGTGTCAACACAAGGATGGTCTGCAGTCATATTACACAACGGGGTATGTCACTGTGGTGACACCATGGCTGTGACATATCTGGGGTACAGTAGAACACATGTCACAGGTTACTAAAACGGTTATTGCCTGTGCCACATGAACAGGTGACCTGCTGAAGTATGTATACACTGCAACCTGATGTAAACTCATCCACATACATGCACACTGTTGGCAACACTGGGACTAGACCTCTACCTAGCTATGCAGTGATACTGAAGTGTGTGGCTTACATTGCACACACCACACAGCGTTTAGGGTGAGGTGTGTCCCAGGTTACATGTTGCATGCAGAACATCCCCAGACATGTACAGTATGCTAATGGGGGATGTAATGGGTGTATATGGACAATACGTAGTGTGACATACAGTCATATACACACTAACAGACACATAATAGCCAGAAACACATCCAAGATATCTGGGACTATTGCTGCTAACTAACCTGTCCAATGTGTTACAGGTAGGCTGCACAGAGCACATGCATAACTGGCTTGGATTGTGGTATCAGTTACCTCTATGGTTGATGGTGACAGTGGTAACCATAACATAGTACATAGGACATATACCGGGTGAACCTTGGCGTAATGACAGTGTACACAGCACCCACATATCCAAGTGGATATTGTACTCCCTGAAACCCATGATGACACTCTGCCATAACCATCATCACACATTGGCTGTGACTGTAGTACAACCCATAGTATACCCCAACAGTGGTACTACAGGGATATGCATCTAATGCACATGCCACTCACATAGTAGGGTGCTGCATTGTCATGCCTCACCTATGGGCAGCAACAACACTATCTGTACTACTGTGTGGCAATGGGTACTGTAATAGGAATATGTGGCCTTGGAATGCTGTACCCTACAGATATACGGACATGCACAACTAAACACACATGTCAGAACACAATGGATATCCCATGCCTATCAACCCATTTGTAAAATACTATTGTGCTGGTACTGCAAGGCTCATGTAGCCGGTATGGGGTGGAGATTAACAGGGTACATGTAATGTCCCATAAAGCAGCAGCCACAATTAACTATGGCAATGGGTGTTGCATTGGTTGTGAAGACCCTCATGGAATTCCCATGTATAGGTGTGCTAACATTCAGACACTGCTATACTCAGTCATACACACGTACACATGTGTCAGTACAGGGGTGCATTGCTGCAGGTGGTCATAGCTCTGTACCTAGCTATTGTCCAAGGGGAGATAAGTTGTGTAGGGGTTGTGTGTACAGTGGTATCCTGCCACCTGCCAGGTGGCAGCGGGCAATCTCTCAACAGACACTACTGTGGTGACCCTCTGTGTGAGAATGACATGCATTAGCCAATCCTCCAGGTGCCTCCTGCACATGGCCACTGAGGTGATCAAGTTGACATGTATGTAAAATGCATTACAACACATGGTTAATGTCTGTGATGGAGACCTGTACCAAAGCATGTTCAGTTGACTGTGGTAGTATAGTGGAGGTACCTGTGGCATGTGGTGCATACAAGGTGACAGCTCCTATATGTGCTACTTCTTACACAGCTGGGCAGACATGTCAGTGTCAATTAAGCTTAGGTTGTCTTTACATATCCCAGCTGGATACCTGCCATCTGCACATCTGTACAGGGACTGATGTCATCAGCTTGGCAAGTAGCTAAGCAGTAGCATGAGTGTGTTGACAGATAGACATCTGACAACAATATGTATGCCATAACTACATGCTGGAAGCCCTCACTAACATGTGCTGTACAGACAGTAGTCTGCAGTTACATTCCACATGATGGATCATTACCCAGTAAGGGGTATATACTGCGACACAGCTCACACACCAGGGATACAACAGGGAGGCCTCAGTGTCCATCTATGCCCGCAGGTGTGCCTGTTGTCAGTACTACATTTAGCACTCTGCTCTTACCAGGGTTAGCACTGTCAACAGTAGTACTGCCATGATACACTACATGCCAGTGTGACAGCACGTACCCTGGGCTACTACACCTGTGTGTAACACATTCACATGGATAACAGTGCTATACAGGGCTCATATATGTCTGTGTCCCACATATGACACTCACACCCCTTGCTACTGTAATGACAACACATAGGGGTACATATTGTACATGGCATTGCATAAATTTATTACAGATTATCAGACTGGGTGGTGTGACCTGGTTACCAGTGCTAAGCCATGCTTAGCAAGTATCAACATTGCTGCAATATGACAGCTGAGCTGATTTACACACTGGTAAGTGATGCCTACACTGTGTAAGTGCCCGTACTTTTACCCATAGCTCAGCACTACTTAGCTTCACACAAACCCACACAAACCCACTTAAAGCTGCTCAAAACTGCCTTAACCACTCTGTATCAGACAGCCCTTGTTCTGCCCAGCAACAAAATGAACAGCCTTGCAGGTCTTGAACCCAGGACCATGTACACTGAAGTCACAACACTTAACCATTACGCCATGACCACTGTGAAGACAGATGTTGTTTTACCAATATAGCTGTTAATACACACATTGAGCAGTATTGAACAATTGCCTTTAGTTCCTAAATTGTGTAGTCCTTGCTATTAATATGGCTGTTGCATCACATATGTTGTTTTATCATACTGTACATATAGCAGATACATATGGTGAGATACATCTGGGAGGGTATACACAACCGTGAGGTTTACTCATGACAGGAATACGGTTGTATACTTATAATAGGTCTATATATGTCTACATGTGCATACACATGTATACTGATATATATGTCTGTATACACATCTGTATAGTGCTACATATATATGGCCATCTGTACATCTCTTCATATGTACATACACATATATGTATATATATATATATATATATATATATATATATATGTATGCATATCCTATGTGTACAGATATGCCTAGTTATGTTGGTATATATGTAGATGTCTATAACTATATGTGCATACATATCTATTCTGATATACCTACTACTGTCAATATATATGTAGATATCCATATGTATATGTGCATATTTATCTCTATCTGTATATGTATAGACCTATATTGCTCTGTATATGTATATATCTGGGTATATATATATATATATATATATATATATATATATATATATATATATATCCATCTATATATATGTCGATATGTATATGTGTATATATCTATATAGATATCTGGATAATTATATATACATAAATCTTTACCATATGTCCTGAACATGGCGTGTAGCTCTACCTCAGCCCCTATAGTCCCAACTTTGTAAGTGCAAGGGGATGTCAGGTATGTATAGCAGGTATATCTGTAGACTATTCCTACTGTAATAAAGATTGTCTACACAGACATGGTGTGTATGGGAGATCACATCTGATATTAACATGTGCGCCATTGGCTACTGACAGACATCCTAAGGACATTATAGTACAGTACCGCTGCTAGCACGTAGTGCTCCAGCAGGGATATTGGCCAATATATGTGGACATTCTGACACACTCTGGACAGTCCAGAGGTATACACAGAACCCCTTAGTGCAAGATGTGTGAACCAAGTCTGACAATGTGGATGTTAACAGTCATGTAGATGGGTATAACACGTAATGACTGGAATACATTTGCCCCCATAGGTTATGCATTCACACACCCCTGTCTGTCCTGACACATAACTGCTGGTACAGTGGTGCCATGGCCACATACTACCCACTAGATATTGACTTACATCTGTACAGCATCCCACTGCTCTGTCTGACATACATGACTGTTAAGGGAGGCCCGGCAGCAGTACATCTGGCAAGTATCTGGACATGACATCTCACTGGGTAAGTACACTAAGCTGCTAGGCATGTAACAAAGCAATGTGCAGGCTACAGGCAGACTGGCTCAACACTGACCTACATTTCCTATGGGGGAATGCACATGTACCTGCATATATAGCAGGCTCTACAGGCATGTCACAGCACAGTGTACGATACATCTGTGTGAAACTGCATAATCACAACCAATGTGAACACAGCTGCATATGGTAAGCCAGCATAATATTACAGTATATGGACTGTTCAACACCATCCTCATATGTTCCACTCACATACTAACCCTACATATACTGGGCCACTACACAGTGTGGCCCTTTGCTTGTCTGTGGTATGGGACATGTATGTGTGTATGGCCCTACAAACATGTAAGCCGATAGGGTAACATACAGTGGAGCAGCATGTAACATCAGATAGAACGGGACCAAGAACATTGACATCTTCCACAGTCTGTACACAGGCCAAAGTACATATTAACTATACACACAGTGTCGACATTCACCATAAGTACACAGACCACAGTACTGTACACACAACCACAGAATATCCAGGTTATGTCATCAAATATAACCCCTACTATACATAACATGTGTAGCAGTCTGATATCTCACTGGCTTGTAATCAGATATGATGTCACTAATTATGGTGTACAGCACATATGCACCTCTAACTGCATGACATATGTACAAAGGTTGACAGAGTTGTGGCTGGAGGCACATACACAGGGCCAGTATTGACATGTTGCTGTGATAACCTCATACATTTACTGTTGTAACAGGGTTCGTTGCAACATATGTCCTATGAGGGATATGAAGTCAGTAACTCTCACAGCTTTCACCATCTACAGACTGCAATCCTCAGATTACCTTCTGAAGTTCACAGATAGGTGGTCTATGGGTAACACATGAAACAAAAGGTACCACACACTGCCCAGTCTGCAGATGACCTTACAGATTGGGGTTTCCTCATAAACATAGCACTGACATGGCAGGTATTAAAACATGTAGAACAGCCATATCCACACACACCCTGTTAAACCAACATTACTTCAAATGCAGAATAGCAGCACTTACAGTCTGTAGTCAGGTCAGGCACGTCCCCCTCCTGTGTGTTGTCCTGTTTCCACAGTGTATGTTGTTAGAGGTAAATCCCCAATCCATCTGAGATGCTGTTTGCCAAATAACAGATCCAGTTCCTGCTCACAGTGAATGAAAAGGCCCAACACCAACATGATGTTCCTAGATATTGTAGTGTGTTTCCATGCAACTGGCTATGGGAATGTTACCACAGCTGGCTCACATGCAGGAGGGTTGCAATTCATGCAGAAGCTGTCATGAGCTGATCATGAGCATCACTTAAAATACACATGCTGCTGCCTAAGAAAAGCAGGTGTAGGTCTCCACATCCACCAGAGAGGGGTGAGAGAGGCAAACAGAGGCAAGGACAAGTCAGGGAGGGGTGGGAGAGTAAAACTTAAGCATGTTTGTGGCACACACCTACCAGCACAGGGTATCAAACCCCTGATGACTATGTAGAGCTATAACATTTCTATGCAGTTATTGGATGCACCACATAGGGTACATGTTGAAGAGCCCTCAAAATGTATATGTGATGGTGAGTGACATCTGCAACAGGGATATGGTAGCTATACGGTGGTTGTAGTACACGTGCCTGTCTGCATGAACAGGTACCAGTGTCAACACAGCCACACTCTCACAGGGATGCACACACATTGACACACTTGGTAGGGCCAGTAATACAACTCATCACTAGTGAGATTGCCACAACACATTACTGTGCAGGTATCACATGCACCACAGTGGTCATACGGAGGTTATATGGGCAAAGGGTATGTGTATGTGTCTGACATCAGGCAGCATGCTTTGGTATGCCAATGGGGGTTGTAGTGAGTGTGAAGGTGATCATAAGCATCATACAACACACACACATATACACACACACACACACACACACACACACACACACACACACACACACACACACACACACACACACACACAGACACACACACGATGCCAGTACTGACATGCATGGGTGCGTTGCTTCATGGGTGTGTAGTGGTCAACTGTGCCAGAAGACTATACAAGGCTTGGTGATGGATATACCTTGCCATCAGGCTACTTGACAATGGTCTGCATTGTGGCTCAGGGGTGTAGTTTCTAGATTTGCCCACACAGGTGGGTATTGTATTCACCATCCAGTCACCTGGGTGACTACTGTGTGTGGCCAATGCTGTGCATTGCTTGCCATGTATGTGTTCCTTAGTCCATGACATGGACTGTGTCTGGGATGTGCACACCTCCCACATGCCTGTACAGTGACATGTGGAACTGTACCTGGGGTGTCTGGCCCATGTTGTGTGCACAGATTCTTATCATCAGATGTGCCAGTACTGGCCTCATGTGGCGGGAACTATTAATGGACAGCAGGTTTACCCTGCACCTACATTGATAGCAGGATACTGGTATTCCCTGGTGTCAGTGGCATCTGTCCATACAGGGCATAATTTTCAGGCATGGTATGTCCTTTGTGGGTCACATTTGATGGCACCACAGGTGTTGCAGGTGTCCAGTGGGGAACATGGTAAAGGTGCACTGTTGGCAGGTACGTGCCTATTGGACTGATGGACAGGGTGCCATGCCCTCTGTAGCCCACTGCAATCACACCATGGTTACTATCAGTCGGCAATATGTAGGGTACTACTAACATAGCGGCTGTTGCCTAGGCAAGTGTGTGTATGTGTGTGTGTGTGTGTGTGTGTGTGTGTGTGTGTGTGTGTGTGTGTGTGTGTGTGTGTGTGTGTGTATGAGAGTTGGGTTGAGAGTGTTCTCTGGGTAATACTAGGGTTGCTAACTTTGTTCACCTGGCCTTGATGTCACATGTAGGGGTATGGATTCGCACCCCAGCCTCATGGCTATTTCACATCTGTTATCCCTGTACAGTGGACATTGTGATATATACTAGGGCCACCATATAAGAATTTTGCAAAACCAGCTCCACATTGAGTCCAGTTGTTACACATTCACAACCACCTCCACACAGGATATGAATTACTATGAATTACAAACAGACACACACATGCACACACGCACACACACACACACACACACACACACACACACACACACACACACACACACACACACACAGACACACACACACACACACACACACACACACACACAGTTTCCATTTCTGGGATTAGAATTCCTACCTAACTAGTTTATGACACTACAGCAGTACACAGTTATAGGATGTGCCACGGAGATTACTGGAGTACTCCTTCCCCAAAGGTGTATTTCACAGTGGCTGACATCAGCAGGATTGCCAAAGTAGGGCATTTAAATTGTAGTGAGTGTGACTAGCCTAAAATGCATTGCTCCCTACACAGACATAGAAACACACACAAAACATCCACAACTGCCATGTGTGGGAATAGAACGCCTACCAGAGTTCTATATCGCACTACAGCATGAAGCTGTTATAGAATGCACCACAGGGATTACTGGAGTACTCCTTCCCCAAAGGTGTATTTCACATTGACTGACATCAGCAGGATTGCCAAAGTAGGGCATTTGAATTGTAGTGAATGTGACTGCTCTCTACACAGACAGACAGACACACACACACACACACACACACACACACACACACACACACACACACACACACACACACACACACAGTTGCCATGTCTGGGATTAGAACTCCTACCTAACTAGTTTATCACACTACAGCAGTATGCAGTTATAGGATGCACCACAGAGATTACTGGGCTACAGCTTTCCGAAAGGTATTTCACAGTGACTGACAGTAGGATTGCCAAAGTAGGGCATTTGAATTGTAGTGAATGTGACTGCTCTCTACACAGACAGACAGACAGACTCACATACACACACTCACACACACACACACACACACACACACACACACACACACACACACACACACACACACACACACATACACAGTCACAAACACACACAGTTGCCATGTCTGGGATTAGAACTCCTACCTAACTAGTTTACCACACTTCAGCAGTACACAGTTATAAGATGTGCCATGGAGATTACTGGGCTACAGTTTTCTGAAAGGTGTATTTCACAGTGAATGACATTAGCAGCCTTGCCAAAGTAGGACAGTTGAATTGTAGTGAGTGTGACTAGACTAAAAAAGCATTGCTCTCTACACAGACACACACACACACACACACACACACACACACACACACACACACAGTTGCCATGTCTGGGATTAGAACTCCTACCTGACTCGTTTATCACACTACAGCAGTATGCAGTTATAGGACGCGCCACTGAGATTACTGGGCTACAGCTTTCCAAAAGCTGTATTTCACAGTGAATGACATCAGCAGCCTTGCCAAAGTAGGGCAGTTGAATTGTAGTGAGAGTGACTAGACTAAAAAGCATTGCTCTCTCTACACACACACACACACACACACACACACACACACACACACACACACACACACACACACACACACACACACACACACAGTTACCATGTCTGGGATTAGAACTCCTACCTAACTAGTTTATCACACTACAGCAGTATGCAGTTATAGGATGCACCACGGAGATTACTGGGCTACAGCTTTCTGCAAGGTGTATTTCACAGTGAATGCCATCAGCAGCCATGCTAAAGTAGGGCAATTGAATTGTAGTGAGTGTGACTAGCCTAAAAAGCATTGCTCTCTACACAGACAGACACACACATGCTCACACACACACACACACACACACACACACACACACACACACACACACACACACACACACACACACACACACACACACACACACACACACAGTTGCCAGGTCTGGGATTGGAACTCCTACCTAACTAGTTTATCACACTACAGCAGTATGCAGTTATGGGTCATGCCACAGAGATTACTGGGCTACACCTTTCCCAAGGGCGTATTTCAAAGTGGATGACCTCAGCAGGCTTGTCATAGTAGGGCTATGGGGAAGGCAATGTGTGTGCATGGGCCATAACCCATTCATCTAGAGGGTGACACACCACAAGTGGGCACACGCAGGGTTATATTCCACAGGTACGTGTATACAGCTGCTAGATGACTACTTCCTTGTACAGTCATGTTGCACAGCTAGCACTTGCACCACATAGTCTGTAATGCTGATGGATACCGGTGGCTAATGTCTACAGTGAGTGACATTTACACCTCATGTGGTTGTAGCCATTTGGCTGTCTGCTGGGTAGGACAGGCCTCATAATGGATGGCTCCTTGTCACAGTCACTCTCTTCCACACATCTACGTACATCTACTTTTGGCTTATTATAGTATGTTGTCCTTGGATATGTGTCTGTATTCCTATCCACTGTATGTGCAAGGCATGACTGGTGCATACTGAGGAGTGTATGCACTAACATCTACAAATGCCAGATATGTATGGTCCACTGTTGTTTGTAGACATGGGCTTTATTTAAGTGTGCGAGCATGCCCAGGATGACCTTTCAGTATGTTGTTGTCTGACATTGCCTTCATTTCTCTAAGTGTGTGAGCATGCCCAGTATGGCCTTCTGTATTGAATGTGTGGATCAATTCCAGGTAGATTGTACTCCATTGCAGATCTTTGTGTTGCACACCTACAAGTAGAAAACTGTTTCTGCAAGGTATCCCTCGATCATTTGGAATATGGAGACACACTGTGCAGGGGATGTTGTGTACTGTAGGTGATTGTGTCTGTGCTGCTTCGGCTGTATGGTACTGCTGTTAGCAGAGATATTCAGACATGTGTACTGTTATACACTGTGATGTTTTCTGTCCTCATGTTCTGTCAGGTGGGCATTATTGCTCACAGTGATGTCTTGGGGGACAAGGGTGACTGCAGCTGTGTATAGTATGTATTCATGGTAAGTTATGCCATTCTGAAGGGGGAGCTGCAGACAAGTGCTGCTGGGTCTAATTATCTGATTCAGCACCTTGGTACAGTGTTGGCAGAGGAGGATCTCATACTTGTACACCCATCGACATGACAGTATGGCCTTATCTTGCTGTGGCAATGCCTCACAGCTGTACTGATTGACACAGGTTACCCAGATGCAGGGGCCATGGGTCAGACCATTACCCCTATTGTGGTGTATGGGCAGGTGTGTAGCCACCTATTTATGTGTTTGCAGTCAGGGATAGTGTGTGCACACAGCTTGGTGTTCGACCCTGCACATTCCATGCTGCCCATGCTCCCACCCACCCCTCTGTTATTCCATCCTTTTCCATACATTATGCATACATTCTTTGATACTTTCCCTAAGGGTATCACCCCATCACAGGTGTGTGTTAGTGTTGGTCCACAGTTCATGCAGTGGGACATGGTGGACATGTTACTGTGGTTTGTCCACATGGCCTTGCATATGGCTTATGTGGAGTGTGTTATGTTGTTATTTGGGTGTCCGTGACATGACATGCATTGGCAGTACGTGTGAGACACAGGCCTTTGGCAGAGGCCTGTGGGCCATTAGGTGTTGCTGCAGGCAAGATGTGGCAGGCTGCTGCATTCTGTCAGTCCTACAGTCTCAGACCACCATACGGTATATTCCCCTGGGGTGACAGGTTAGTTGTGATAGGTGTTTATGCCAATACCTTCTATCAGTCTTGATCAGGTGGTGTGGATGCTGCCATGGTGCTACCTACAGCTAGGGACACACCTGCATGGGACACCTGCACTGCATGCTGCATTCTTCCGCTATTGTCATATACAGGTGGGATCATATTGTACCCATTCCCCACAGCAGGGATATGACCAGAGAGGTACCTGTGGGTGGTGTTTGTTTGAGCTGGGTTCATGTGCGCTATGGACACTACTTGCATCTGACACACAGATATGCATCGGGCATTCCAGTTATGCTGGCATGTGCAGGTACATCAGCTGTTTCCCAATACATCAGTCCTACCTCCTTTGTGATCTGCAAATGTTCAGGCAGACATCATCAGTATCCCCTACTACAGGACCAGTTAATCTGATACATACCTGTATGTACAATTCCAAGGGTGTCTCCATTTCACAGTAACACAATATATACTGTATGTCTGGGGTACTTTCCCCTGTGTACTGCTTGCATATCTAGCCCAACAGCCATGCTATGCCAGTCTTTAAGATGGTGACACATATTACCACCATACAGTTACAATGGCTTACTGCTAGCATGTGTTATACTGGTGGGAATTGTCTTTGGCACTGCAGTTGTGAGGGCTTGTCCCTGTCATCAGCAGTAGTGGGCAATGGCCACCAGGTCTTGCCTCAACATGCATACATACTGACCACTCTCACACAATATGAAACACACACCAACCTAACACACACAGACCTGCATATTGTGCAAATGCTACAACCTATCCTGCTACCTTGGCCACCTCTGGGCATCTGTGCTCCACTGGTATTATACCTACTCATACATGTTACTACATTTCTACACAGGATTGGGGCAGAGCACACCTGACTGTTACTACATTTCTATGCTGGATTGGGGGAAGGGGCACACCTGACTGTTTCTACATGTCTACATAGGAGTGGGGGGGGGGGGCACACCTGACTGTTACTACATTTTTACATAGGGTTATGGGGGGACACACTTGACTGTTTCCATATTTCTACACGGATTGGGGGGGCACACCTGACTGTCACTACATTTCTACACAGGATTGGGGGGGGGCACACTTGACTGTTACTACATTTCTACACAGGATTGGGGGGGACCCGCCTGACTGTTTCTACATTTCTACACATGATTGGGGAGCACACCTGACTGTTTCTACATGTCTACATAGGATGGGGGGCACACCTGGCACTTGCACACATTTGCTATGACTGTACTGGTATGTCAGGTACTCCATTCCATTCTGTATTCTAACCTATCATATTGACTAGAGGCATATCAGTGTACTACAGGTCTTAGCTTTGGTTGACCTACCTATTAGTGTCTGACTTCCTACCCTTCAGAACTAATATTCCACTGCCTGACCTGCTGTAGTCTGTCTGTGTAGGCCTGGGGAGGAGGTTACCCATAGGCATCATTCAGAGGCCATAGCACAGCCTCTGATTGTGTTTGTCTACACCTGTCCTGCTGGCTGAGACTGTTGTTGGGTATGTGAACCTCCCTGACTGGCATGTGTGAGTCATATGGACACACATGACAGCCAGCACATTTCCTGCAGTGGGTTTTGCCGTCCTGTGTAGTACTGGCTACTATGATGACTCCAGTATTTGTTACAGATATCATGGTGCCACTATGGGTGTCTACTATCTGCTTGCATACCATTCAGCCACCCAATTCCCTTGCATGCTCACACCCATACCATAGATACAACAACACATTCTACTCCATTCGGCAATTGGTAGGTTGATTGACTTACCTTGTGGGTGTGCCAGTATTGAGGGTGGTGCTGGGGGGCTGCCTATGTTGGATGCACGTAGTACACTCCCTATACATGGTTGAGCACAGGTAGTATCATGTTTGGCATCCCTTTACAGTATGTGCCAGTAAGAGAGAGGTGTCATTCCCTGGGTCCCTACTGTGTCAGTGTATGTGCTATGCATTGTCTCTTTACCAAGGCCAGGGCATACTGAGCACGCCTCCATCTGCCTACTGGGGCAGGCTCAGATTGTTCCTCTTCTGAGTCACTCTGTGCCTGTGCAGGCTTTGGCATTGGTGGAGGGCTGTGTGGCCCTGCCCCATGCTGTTCCTGCTGCAGCTGTTTCTGCAGGATCATATTGTGTAGCATGGCACATACCATAATAATTTGAGTACATGTAGCTGGTGAGTACTGCAAGGCTGCAGCAGATGTGTCCAGGCACTGGAACCATGACTTGAGCACCCCAAACACATGCTCTATTATACATCTGGTCTGTGCGTGTGCCTCATTATGGCGATCTTGTTCGGGTGTGTGTGCATTTCTGATGGGTGTCATCAGCCACGGATCCAGTGTGTAACCAGCATCCCCCACTAGATGATCATAAGGAATGTCCCCAGTGGCAAATCACTGGTACAGCTGCATCAGATGCCAGATGTGGGAATTGTGATAGCATCCAGGACAGCCAGCACACACATTCATTATAATGCCCTGGGCATCTCACATGACCTGGCAGTTGATGGAGGAGAAGCCCTTGTGGTTGATGTAGACCCTACCCTGCTTACCAGGTGGTGCTTTGATGCATATGTGCATGCAGTTTATAGCACCCACTACCTCAGGGTATTCTGCTATTTGGTGGAAGAGATGCATATTGCTGGCCAACACCTCATGGCTGTTGAGGAAATATACGTGCTTGCTGGCATGTGCTGACATGGCATCCAGGAACTGGTGGAATGTTCTGGATGCTGATGCCTGTGAGATCCCCATGATATCCCCAGTTGAGCTTTGGGAGGTACCTGTGGCTAGTATTCCTAGGCCTACACATACCTTGGTATCCACTGGGAAGGGTTCCTCTCTATCAGTTCGGTGTGTCAGTTGTGGCCGGCACAGCTCAACAATTTGCTGTAGGAGGTCCCTGTCCACCCTATAGAGCTCCACTATCGCCAGCTCATGTAGCCCCTGGTAGGTTACCCTGGGTCTGTACACACTACTCCAGCTCCTCACTGTGGGTCGGTCGACAGCATTCACATCCTCACCACCCTCAGCCTCTTGCACATGCTGTTGTATGATGCCTGCTGCAACCCCTATCATTTTGTAGTTTTGTTTGTTAAATGTTCCCCACTTGTATACACCAGTGGTGTAGAGTATGGGAAAAAACAGAGGCGAAGGTGTTTGCATATTTTATATTTGTGTTCTGGGCTGGACTGGTCTGCTGCCTGTGTAATTGGCTGATTTTGATACATTTCACCTACCAGCTATGCTAGTTCTCCTTGATTACCTTCCTACTACTGTTTTCCCTTCCCATTGCCTTCCTGCTTAAGCCCATGGGTACGCTGTGCAAACACAGTGCTCAAATGTGCACAGAGCTGCTATTTCCTGGTTTACTTTTTTTTCTTTAAAACCTGGTGCGCAGCGCACATACCCGCTTAGACAATGCAAAGAGTGCTAGGCAGACTCAGGCACACCCCCTTGCCTAGCTGTGCTAAGCTAGGAGCAAACCTAAGCCACAGGGCTCCAATCCACTTACAGTATGCCTGACACACCCCCCTATGATGTCAGCTAACTCCTAGGCTTGTACCAAGCTATTCCTGCTCTTACACTGTTGGGAGCTGACTAGCATGCTGGGGAAATCTGGGATTCACTATCATTCCCCTCATTTGCATAGGATTGCCTGCTAATGCATAGTTACATGTCTCACACTGAGCCTCCCCCCTTAGCAACCACTGCGCACTGGCCATGTTGTCTTCTGCCTGCCATTGACTGTAATGGCAGAATAGTGATTTTAGTTAGAACGCTTATTTTAGGTTTATTTTCTTATTTCCCCCCCGATCCCGTTTGCACGCTGCTGTCCTACGCTTAAACAGCCGAGATCAGCTAAAAAATAAATAAAAGTTGATTTTTTATGTTTTTCACCTGTTTTCCATGCCAGTAGCCCTATACTTGGCCCTTGGCATGCTTTCTAAATGGTATCCACCATTTATTTGGAGCTGGCAAGACTCTGTTTTGGAATTTGCAGAAATGTACTCTGTTACTGGCGGAGTACATTTCTACAGATTACACTAGTCCTGCATGACTGGTTTCCAGCTTCCTGAATCGCAAATTCATCTAATTTGCATGGATTTCTCTTGCAAATGGGGTAATTGGCATACAGGGTCTGAGTCCGTGCAGGACTAGTGCAGGACCGCTCGTGCACACTCCTACAGGCTATTCCTGGATCGCACTGCAGACAAATTGCCTGCTGGAGTTCCTGCACTAATCCTGCATGCCGTGCAAGGCTTGCTGAATCTGGGGGTCAATCATATGGTCCTGACCATATGAATTTTGAGTTCCTGTAAACTCTGTCATCTGATAGGGATCTATATATATATATATATATATATATATATATATATATATATATATATAAAATATACACACACACACACACACACACACACACACACACACACACACACACACACACACACACACATATATATATATATATATATATATATATATATATATATATATATATATATATGTATGTATGTATATGAACTTTACTTAAATAATAAAGCAAGAAGTGCAAATACACACTAAAATATATGTGCATTGGCACATAAAGAGAAATAAAATAAAAAGCAATAAATATAGATAGGATGCATACAGAAAAACCTGAGCAATAGATACCTAAGTTCCCTGGTTATATCTTATTGCAGGATGTTATTCCCTAACTATCATAAGATAGATAAATTAATAACTAGTACTCATACATGAGTCCACCACACGCAAGACAGCATAAACTCCTTCTGTGGCATATCACAGCACAGTTCTATAGAATGTTTTTCCCCAGCCCCAGTGTCATCATATATCATTTTTTCTGACGTTAAATAAAAACAAGTACTTAAACCAGTTTTTTCGTGTCACAACAACAATAGAAATTGTCAGTACATATTCAAATCTGTTTTCTTCCCTTGATTACACATCAATGTGGCTTAGTGGTATGCAAGGAATTAAATACATTAGCGAATGTAACAATTACATCTCCAAAGAAAGACAGTTCTTGATATTTCGTTTTATCTTCTTATATTCACAAGACAAGACAGCAAGTCTGGAAATTTAAGACATTTCAAAAGATACACCCTGTTCTTTTATATATACAAAAATGCAAAATTCAAACATTCCAAAGCCATGAGAACAAGACTATGATTGCAAAGGAACAAGAGAGAAGATAAAGAGAAAATATAACTGTTTTCTTCACCTTGAAATGACCTTTGGTATCACATTCCTAATGTACGGAAGTCGGTACATGTGGGGTTACTTGACCTAGCTAACTAATCACAATTCTTCCTCTACTTTTTTAGTCCATATACCACTCTTTCTTCTGACCTTCCACGCCTTGTCACATCATCACTTTCTTGTCCCCACTGTCCCTCATTCATACATCTTGTAATTCATTGCCTTGGGCCTCCTCCCTGATCCCTCTTCTTGCCATTATAAGGCTCCTTGTAATGCTCACATCCCAATTTCCTGCCCCATACTCTTTTGGCACACTGTCTTTTTGCATTAGACTCATCTAATTTCACCACATGTTTATTTACAAAAAGGCTTTGTATGTTATATGAGTTAATGCAAAGTCATACTGCACTGTTTTAGCATGCCACATCTCTTCTAGCAACCAGCTACACTATATTTATTAACTGCTATCTGGAATCCTTTACTTATCCTATATACCTACTCCTTTGTCACTAGACACACTGTGTCTGTTTATAGTTACCAAGTAGAGCAGAAATTTCACTGCAGAAGCATTTGTCATTTATTGTAGATACCAGTATCATGAACTCATATCTGTATGCGGTGTCACCATGCATACTACTCTACGTCTCTTGTTTTTGCACAGATCCCATGTCGTGAATGATGAAGTTCAAACTTCAGCTGACAGTATGTAAATATTAAATACATAAATGTCAAAAGCTGTTGTTTACTGTTGCCACATAATGAATTGCTTTCTTCATTCTCACAATATTCTTCTGCATTTCTAATGTGTTCACTCATCTCTGTGTCTATTGATACTGAACTTATTTTGACAACTGCTGTTAGAAAATATTGCATATCTGGAACTTTTTCACTGGTCCTCTATTGTAACTGAGCCTTTCCCATTTGGGCTTTCTAATTAACAAACAAAAATAAATAAGTTAACGATGAAATAGATACATATTCAGTGTACCAAGATACATCTCTCAGTTTGTTATGCTGCACTGAAGCAGTATTTATGTAGGACTCTAGAACAAATTGCCTTGCACATTGGTACAGCATAAGTCATTAGAGCTTTTAGGCTGTCGGACAAAGCAAAGGAATTGCTGCACAAGTATGGAATGGACAGCTGGTTTGGGGGTGGAAGTTCTGTAATACTCAGAAAGCCCTGGAGACTGCTACAGCTACTCTTCCATTTGTATTATTTTGTTTTTATACCTAGGAATCTGAAAGAAGCATCTTTCCTTTAAATAAAGTAAAAGAGGAAGCAAATATGCAGATGTGGCCTGGGTTTTCAGAACTGACAATTCAGGTATTTAGAAATGTAATGTTAATCATGCACATACTAATATTTTAACTAATTTCTAGTCCATAACTACCTTCATTGTTATTCTGTCTGTCTTAATAATGAGCAGGAACTAGACTAAAGTGGAGATTCCTAAGCAATAAATAAATAAACAAATACCATCTTAGGGAGTTGCGTGTTGTTGTAGTTTTCTTAACTATGGGACATTATGTTGTGTCTTCTGCACCAACCTGTATGTGTGTGTACCTTCAGTATAGATTTATATCAGTTACCAATGTCTCACAGCAGGCTTTTGACAGAAATTCCTTAACATCTGTGACTATAAATGTATAAACTCATTTTACCTGTGAGAAATTGTGTTACACATTTTTATTCGCTTACTGTACCTTATATGTGGTATAGTTTATTTTGTTAACTGTTATGAGCTGCTGCTGTCTATTAGGCCTACCATCAAGCTACATTTACAGAGGTAGCCTGCCTAAATCTAAACCTGTAAATCAAATGCTTTCCTCCAATATACACATACAAATGGGCTAACAAAGATGCGACTGTTCAGCTACTAAAGTAAGGAGATCTAATATAGGCATTTTGGAAAAAAAGTCATTTGCCAGAATTCCAGGACTTAGTACATATCTAAGCATCTGAACCAAAAGGTTTATCAAGTGCAAAATGCATTGTTCTATAATGAAATACAGTCTAGATTTCTTTCTAATAGAGTTTTTTTGTAAAGATGTCAATAAATTTAGGTGGAAAAAAACTACAAATAAAATACTACCTTTCTCCCTAAGGATTTAAGAGTGCATTCTTAATTAACCTACCCAACATACTTCCACCTTTTTGTCCACTGTTTCCTGTAATTCTTTACTTTTTCTATCTGCTTTTCACCAATCAAAACATCATAGAAAGACTGAAAAAAATTTTCAATAACCTTTCTAATTCCAATTATCTAGTCAGTGATGGTGCCTTTCTCTTCCTTTTAAAACTCTATAAAGACATATTTCTCAGCCTCTCTCAATGCTCATTTTCCCATCTGTCTCTTTCTTTCCCTCTCTCTGTCTTTCAAAAGAAGCATTAATTTTCTCACTCCATAAAACCATTTGTCTCATCAGAACTTTTTATTACAGAACCCCCTCCCTCCTACCCACCATAGCCAATTGTTTGAAAAGCTGTTTATCGCAAGTGTCATGTTACCTAAATAAGTACCACACCTTCTCTATCTCATTTGCTTTTATTTAAAAATGTATTTAAAAAAGTTATTATAATGTATTTATTAAAATTTGTTTCAGCATGGATTTACTCTCTGCAGGAGTACATAAATGGCAGCCTCCCTAGCTGCCTATATTTTTACTGCCATAGATGGATGGACAGTTTGCTCATTTGAGCCCTGTTCAGTAACTTGACCAAGGCCTTATTTTAATTAATCATAGCATTCTCATTGAGATAGTACTCCCTACAACCTTATTTCAGGAAACTATCTCCTGATTCAATTGTTACATTTCTCAAGGAGCCTTTAGGATCAAGCTTGACTCCTCATTCGCTGGTACTCTTTTGCTCTTTACCCAACAATGCTTAATCCTTTACTTTATCTTACTAATCAGCTCTCTCCCATCTGATCTTCATTTCTCCAGCCTCATTCTATAAGCAGGTTATTTTGTATTCGTTAGTCATCACTTCACTTTGTTACTATTAAAGCAGACCTTTTTTGAAGAGTCTATAAAAGCTCCTCACTTAGCTCAACAATAAGCAACTTCTTCTCAATTAAAAAGAAGGAATGTTTGCTTCTCAAACTGGCTAGACTCAAATGTATTCTTTCATTCAATGACTTATTCTCTAGCCAGGTTACTAAACTATTAACCTTACCCTCCCTCTTTTAAAAATCTAGGCAGCTTACCTGACACAACAGTTTCTACATTCTCTTACACAGCTCACCTAAAAAGCAAAAAATAAATAACAAAAATAAAAACGATCTCTCTTTGGTTGCTGTAAACTGTTTAGATTCATCCATTCAGAAGTAAGTGTAGCCATAGACAAGAGGATACTTCCATGTGGATCCCCCTTCTTAGTGACATCTCCAAGTAAAATCTACCCCAAGGTCTTTTCAAAAAGAATTTTCCAACTCATTAGTTTTTCTTCCAGATTCACATATCCTTGATCTAGCATCCGTTAAGCCAAGTGGCACATAATAAAGAAGTAAAGCTGGATCTCTCTTCCAATTTGCAACAAAGTTATATCCAAGATGACTCCCTACTCACTCTCATACATTACTTGTAATGCAAAGAACTGCAAATTATCTTGTCTCCTCTGATCATTCTTTCTTTTTATTAACTCCTAAAACATTAGATGCCATTCTTCCCATAGTCAGCATTGCTACATATCAACTACTGTGTTTTATATACATTTCATATATATTGATCCATCCCTTTGGGCTTTCTACTTTTGTCTAACATATTTTATATATTTTGTTTACTGCAGTCAGTTTTGCAGTCGCATTTGTTTCCCCTCTGTACTGTGAAACTTTGTAATTGTTAAGATATAGCTAAACTGCTCTGTTGTATTTTTATTTTTACTGTTATTTTTACTTACACAATTCATTCTCTGTCAGTTAGTGCACAGTATTAAAGCTATGACTTGTTAACGAACTGCTTCATTTAGCCCAGAATTTGATTCATTGCCGAATTTAGTTCACTGGTGTTATTTCAAGTAGAGTTCTAGAAGAGACATTACCAATTGATTGCGTATGGGCAAAGCACCTTGTTCTTCTACTGTAAGCACAGTTTCCCCAGTTGCCTTTCTGAATATTTTATCAAAACAATTCATTTGTCTATAAGAATTATTTCACCCCCTAGAGTTCTAAAAGTGCCAGTGCCATGTTGTCCATTATGGTGAGAATAGTGATGTGGCATCAACCACAAAAACAAACCACACTGGTGGAATCCTAATTTTAACAGGGTGTATATCCAATGGAAAAAAATCATTGCCAAAGTCAGAAAGAGCAACTCTCATAATGACAAGAGCTCACCAATAAAACTAAACATGAAACTTAGAGGACTAATTAAATCCACCAAGACCAGTTATCAGGTCAAGATAGCTTCTCGGGCTAAGGACAGCTTACAAGGCCTTCTACAGCTATGTCCAAAACATCAAAGGCAACATGCAACAGTGTGCTGAACTAGTAGTAAATGATACCAACTTCACTAAGTGCAGTGACATAGTGAACCTGCTGGATGAGAAATTCAGCTTACACTTTATCCCCCACTCCCCCCCAGCCATCCCATGTGATATCCCTACAAACATATCCCACCCCCAACTATCAGCCAGAAGCAGGTCATAGCAGTCCTCACTAAAGTTAAAAACACAGACTCAATGGGGCCTGACAGTCTTCCAGGTTGCCTTCTAAATAACCTGAAATGTGACCTATCAGGACTACTTGAGTTACTTTTTAACTACAGCTTCAAACAGGCTATGTGCCAAGCAAATGAAGGACAACAATGGTTTTCCCCTTCACAAGGGTGGACCATCAACCATCCCTAGAAACTACAGACCCATTAGTTTGACTAGTCTAATATGCAAACTCATGGAACAAATTATAATGGAAATGATCATCAAAGACACTGGCAACATACACACAATGGACCCATCCCACTTTGTTTTTTGTCAAAGGAAGGTCATGCCTAATTAACCTTATAGACTTCTTTGAGAAGGTAGCCAAGGCAGTGAATGAAGGGAAAATGGTGCATACTACCTACCTAGACTTGACTAAGGCATTCAATACAATACCTTACTCGGGTATTGTGGATAAACTCACTGGACTAAGCATAAAATTCCTATATAACTCACAGGATTGCCAGCTAATTCACAGATAGGATCCAACAAGTCAGGAGTGGTGAGACCACCTCCACAAAGAGGCAGGTCACCAGTGAAGTACCAAGGGCTCCGTGCTGGATCTACTTCTAGGAGGTTAGGTCTAATGCTAAGGTCCTCTGACTCACCAAGTTTGCAGATGATGGCAAATTAGGAGCTATCATACATTCAGTCAAAAGGAAAACCACAGGATTGGCATATGATTCAGGACACTAGGAAATCAAGTAGTCCAAAATAAAACTCAACAGGTAGAAAAGTCTATACAGGAACCTCCAAAGATCATGAAGGACACAGTGACTACCAAATCATAAAAAGAAGTACTGTTTATTAACTAAATCTTAAATATGTCAACGTTAAGTGCTTTTGTTTGTGTAACACAAAAATAGACTTCATCAGAACTGCATATTGGGAGCTATCATAATGACACTAACATCCCACAAGAGGATCTAACACAGACAAATGACTAGTTCCAAAACCAAAGATCAAATCTCAGTACAAAGAAGTACTTTATTGTGCTTTTGGGGAAAAAGGCTACCCGGGAAAATTGCTCCATTTATAAGACATCCCTAAGAGCTGACCCAGTAGTTAGAGATTGGGAACATATGTAGGCAGTATTCTGACCGTTGACCAACATGTATCCAAGGCAGTAAGAAAATAATTCAATATTGCCCAACTTATAAGTTAGGATATGACATTTGGATCCAAGGCCCTTTTCATACCTATAATTGAATACAATGCCCCCTTTGGCGTGTACCTGACTAAGCATATGTAACAGATGGAATGCCCAACAAGGTTCTTCACCAACAGAATCCAGGGTATTAACACACTGTCCTATAGAGATCACCTTAAAGCTCTGTCTCTATACTTGGTGTCCTGCAAGTTGCTGAGAGGTGATCTGTGCTTGGCATATAAAGCATCCTTAGATCCAGCCTTGATGGAGCTTTTGCATATCCACAAAATGAGCATCACCAGAAACACTAGACTGGGGATTTGTACTTTGCTTGTGATATAAATAGAACATGCTGCTGAGACAGATATGTGACTCAAAAGATCCCCATGCTCTGAAATAGGCTTACCATCCATGTGAAGTGTAACTTTGACCATTGGATGGAAAAATCACAAATTCATCCCCAGGCTGTCTCCCATGTCTCTTGTAGACAAAGGCTGACAGCAAACATTCTCTAACTAAATTTAGATGGGTAATCATAATTTCATCCCTGGGCTGGCTCCCATGTCTGTTATTGACCAAGGCCAAAAGTAAACATTTCCTAACTAATCTTCGTCTTCTTTCGGCTTTTTCCTGGTTAGGGGTCACCACAGCGGATCACCTGTCCGCTCATGATTGGCAGTAGAGTTTTACGGTGCTGAGGTGCCAGCCAGGCACCCAACCTTCCACAGAAGGCACACGCATGCAGACACTCATACCTAGGGCCAAATTTGGGTGTCCAATTCACCTACAGCATGTCTTTGGGATGTGGGAGGTAACCAGAGCATCCGGAGGAAACCCATGCGACCACAGGGAGGACATGCAGACTCTGCACAGAAGGCACCCCAGCCGAGAATTGAACCGGAGAACTTCTTGTTGTGATGTGGCAATGCTAACCACTGCACCTACATGGCCGCCAAACATTTCCTAACTAATATATACCCCATATACGTTTTTAGCAACTTCCTAACTAACATATCCCTCCTAACTAACATACCCCTCCTAACAAGCACACCTATCCAAACAAACATACACCTCAATTAAAACCACATGTTACCAGAGGATGCAATTCGGTTGGGTTGTATAACTAGGCTTATAAAGGCTCTGGTGGTCATATGCCAATAAACATATAAACATGGCTAGCATACCCTTTATATATTATGACCATTATGTTGAACATATGTTGACACATTACGTGCATATCCCTTACATACTTTTATCATGTTACTGTATATGTGCATTCCCCTTCTGTATATGACCATTATGCTGAGTATGGTGACACTATATTATATGCATTTATGTTGCATATTATAATTATGTTTTAGGCTCAGTATGGTTGTATTATGTCATGTTCATTTCACTTACATAATGTGACCATTATGCTGAATGTGGTGATGTCATATTACATGCATATCCCATTCATATTGTGACCATTATATGCTGAACATTGGAATGTCAATGTTGCATGCATATCTCTTACAATTTATAACAAATGGGCTGAACAGGGTGATGTCACATTATACATACATCCCTTGCATATTACAGCCATTGTGCTCAACAGGTGATATTGTAATTCATGTCTATCCTTATATATTATGACTGTTGTTGAGCATGATGATGTCATATTATGTGCATATCCCTTACAACATCCATTAAATATTATGACCATTACGATAATATCACATTCCATGAAAATCCTTCGCATATTAACATTACCATTGTGCTCACCATTTGATAAGTTGATGCTTATCCCTTAAATATCATTGTGCTAAGCATGTGATGTTATATTATATGCTTATCCCTTAAACATCACAGCCATTTTGCAGAATATGATTTAACATAATGTGCATATCCCTTACATTGTGCTCATCAGGGTGATATCACATTACATGCATATCCCCTACATATTATGATAATTGTGGTGAACATGGTAATTTCACATTATGTGCATATCTTTTACATATAATGGGCATTGTGCTGATCATGTGCATTTCCATTACACATTACAAAGACATGGATCTAGAGCTTTTCTCCCCGGGCCTCTGCTGAAAATTGGCTTTGTTCCAAGTTGGACTCCCCGGTAAACAAATGTTAAATAAATAAAAATAAATAATTGCACTGAGCATGGTGATGTCACATTAAATTCAGTAAACCCTGCAAGGGCTTCTGAAACCATATGTGCATCGTGGTGTAACACACAAATGATAGCACACCATTTTAGATTCAGTAAGTTTCTTTACATGGAGTGTAGAGTTGCACAAACACAGTAAACACCATGGTATGCTAATTACAGCATAAACAGCTGAATTGTATGCTAATCAACCAATCCAAGATGGAGGCGCTATTCAACAAGCTATAAACAAGTGCTGGCTTTTCCTGTGAATTACAAAACTTATTGGAATACGGCCATGAAAAAGAGTCTACACAGAAAGAATGTTAGGGTCTGCTGTGGCTTTAATTTATGTGTATGTGCAACAGGCTGAAGTTTATGCTGCTGCTGCTACTAATAGACCAATGTCAAGAAGGAGAAGGGTTTTTAGACCCCATTTAACTTATCACAATCTGCATGAGGTGGAAATTGTAGAGCACTACAAGGTAGATACACACTAATGAACTCTGCAACCTCTGTTGTCCTCAACTCAGACCAAAGGCAAACTGAGGGGAACCAATACCAGTGGAAACAAAGGCATGTGCAGCACTTAGAATTTTAGCTACAGGAACCTTTCAGAGACCAACAGGGGACATGCCGGAGGTGTCACAGGCATCAACATTCAGGATCCTATATCAATTCCTAAATTATATGCTCCAACATGCCAGTGACAACATATATTTCCTCCGCACACCTGAAGACAGGGCCACAAATATGCAGGAGATCTACTCTATTGCACACTACCCTGAAGCACTTGGTGCCATAGACTGTACAAATATAGAAATCAAAGCACCACCTGGGGAACAGGGAAGGGTGTACAAAACTAGAAAGGGCTTCCACTCCAGTAACTGCCAAGATGTGTGTAACGCTAAGGGAATCATCTTGAATGTGTATGCTGGCAACCCAGACACTTACCATGACTCACATATCTGACACAACTCCCAACTGTATAAGATGTTTACTAAAGGTGATATGCCACATGGTCATTTACTGCAGGATGCAGGTTATGCACTGAAACCGTGGCTGATGACCCCCATCAGAAATGCACACACACCAACTGAAGAAAGCTATAATGAGGCACGTATTCAAACAAGAAATATCAGAGAGCATGTGTATGGGCTGCTGAAGTCAAAGTTCCAGTGCCTAGATGCATCTAGGGGAGCCCTGTAGTACAGTACAGTCCAAGTACATGTACTAAAATCTTCACTGTCTGTGCCATACTTCACAACATCATCCTGAGAAAACAGCTTCAGCAGAATCAACAAGGGGAGGAGCATGCATCCTACCACCACTGGCAAGGTCACCACAGCTACACCAAGGTGAGGAATCAGAGGGGGGATACAGCATCTGCTGTGGGTGTAGGCAGATGTAGGTGTACTCAATATGCCCTCACATTGGCTATGAGACAACGCATAGCACACTCAATCACTGCCTAAGGGGCTAAAGCCTTTATCTTGCCCACATACATATAGTAATATTGAAGCCAGGCAACTGTCACAACCATTAGCTACCCATGTAATGGGTGTGTACTCCTCGCATCAGAGTCAGCCCTGAACTAAAACTGTAGCAACTGCTGGATTTACAAGATGAATGTTGAACCTGGAATATTAAAAAATGTGCAATACAAATGAATGGCATATCCTTGCATATTGTTACTTGGTAATGTAAGTAAGTAAAAGGTGGTTGATTTTTACAGCGATGACTTCAACATGTGACAGCAGTGACTTATGTGAATACATGTGTCCTCTATTAATTAATAGGCCTCAGGCATCAAAGATTCACACATTCATACCTCTATTGATTGTCACAGAATGTCCTCTCTTTGGCTTCATAGTTTTGTGCTGGCAGATCATTAAATAGGGAAGTTAAAAAGTAATGATGCACATTTTAGCTTCAGACTTCATATTCCTCAGAAAAAAAATAAAAATAGTAATTCAAAAAATCTTTGATTCTATCAAGTATCTAAATTTGTAAGACCAAAATATTTAAAAAGTCTCCCTATTGTTCCACCTTTATCCCACTCTTATTTATGACTTGGTACAGCTTTGTTGCTGTAAGAGTGTGGGAGGCATGTACACATTACAAAAACCTGTAAGAAAGCAGTACAATTAGCAAAGCAGCATCACAAACATAGATATACTAAGCACTAAGTCAGCTATGCACCCTGAGCATCAGACACAAAATTTATATATCCCTAAATCCAAAATATAGAAAGCAAGGATATGGCACAGTTACCACCATTTGCACAGGGTGTTGCATGGGGAAGGGGGCAGGAAGCCTAGGCTGACACAAAAGGTAAGTGAGTGCATGTGAGTAAGAAAGAGAAACAGCCAGACATTTGGATAAAGTATCAAATGGCCACTGAGACAGAATGAGCTTTATGCCTCATGACTGACCCATGTAACTGTTTTGTGTGTGTGTGTGTGTGTGTGTGTGTGTGTGTGTGTGTGTGTGTGTGTGTGTGTGTGTGTGTGTGTGTGTGTGTGTGTGTGTGTGTGTGTGGGCATGTGTGTGGGCACCCCAGGTGAAATTGGAGTGTGAGTGTTTGGAAAAATACAGCCAACTCTGTGCTAGCTCTACGTCTTGGTATGTTGGACAGGTGGGAGCCATGCATGGTAGAGGTGGCAGTCTATCGTTGTACCTGACCATGAAAACTGGCTCTGCTAGGAGTTGTACTGGCACATCCACACCCACAGTCAGATGCACTGCTGCTACTTGAATGTGACTGATGTCTGCTGGATGAGATATCCTCAAGACTATGCCCAGGACCATGACCCCATGGCCTGCCATGTCTGGGTGTGGGCACCTCAACCACTGGTAGAGTAGTGGAAGTAATGCCACTATGGATGCCTGATCAGACACAGCCACATCTGCTAACATGAGATGATGTGGCTGACCTATGCTCACATAGATGTCCCCTTCCTAGCAGAAGTTCTGTCACAGACACTGCCCATTCCAACGTGTCATTCATCCAATCCATTGAATCTGCAACATGGCGGAGGTAGTCATGCATGTCAACTTGTGTCACATCTACAACTGCATGCATTTCCTCAGATGCCTATTGGAATGTGCTTGCACCTTCATGATGGCTATAAACATATGTCGAGTAGCACAGAAAAACAAACCTGGATCAGGTGGAGGATGGACAGCAGGCCTCTTCCAAGCAGTCCTAACAACCCTCCTGTGTGACACCATGCCCACACATTGGCTGTGGTCAGAGTCAACAGGCACGGAAGCCACAGTAACCACACTACCCTGATTGAGTGTCTAACCCTCCACCTGTACAATATCTGAGGGCTCTCTGGAATAGGTTTGAGTAGACCTACTGGTGGTGTTGGCTGAAAAATCACTGGAACCACCACGATATAAAATCAAACAAGTATAATTTAATTATATAAAAGAACAAGCGCTTTCACGCACTTTAATAGTGCCCTTCATCAGGTGGTGTCTGATGGAATTACAGGGGATGGCTAAATGTCAACCTCAGTGTCAGAGTTAATCTCTGCCCCTCCAACTGTGCCACTGTTTGCCCACCATCATCATCAGAGTCTGCCAATATTCTGACATCAGGTGGTAAGAGTCCTACACATCCACTGTCTGGGTCACCTGTGATAATAAGCAACAAACGCAGGAAAGAAATTAATAGCCACACTACTACAGTTCAATATATGCTGACAAACTAACACTGCTGCCACTATCACAGATGGTACAGCCACACAGTCCTGGCACCCACATTACACATACAGATAAAATAAATATTTCTGTGGACTGCTCATCAGTGCTGAAATAAAAATGTTTGCCTTACCATGTTCAGATGACTCTACACTTGCTAGGAAGAATGGTCTTGGAAGAAGATAAGCAAAATATAAGGACACCATCATCACAATAACAGTAAGATGGTCAAAAAAATGTGGGCCTTTATGTGTCCAATAACAATACATTTAACAGAAACTTGGATGACACGTCCACCCCCAAGCCCATGTGTAAGGAACCAGAATGTGTTGCTAACTGTACCAATCTATAATTAGTTCCCCTCACAAAAAATGTTAAACAAACATGAGTATTCCTGTCAATATTTTACTATACAAGAAATATTTAACAATTGACATAGGTAAGCCTACCTGGAAGTTTCCTGCTGGGGCATACTTGTCCTCCCTGAAACAGCAGCACCAACATCAATCACATGTTGTGCACTTTCCACTGAACTCTCTGGATCCCTGACAATGGAAAGAAACTCTTCATTTGGTGTTAGTGGTGGCACTGCAGCAGGCCCCCGGTAGCCTTCTGTCCAAGGGCTACTGCAGCTGCTCTCCTCTGGGCCAATGAAATCATGTCAGTGGCCCTACGATACACCTGCTCATATGTTCTGTTGTGTCCCCAACAGTGCTTACACTGTTCACTATCTGCTGCCAAATTTGCTGCCAGCCATATCCCCACGGTCCTCTCTTAAGCAGAAAGGCACCGTGTTGCCTAAATACTTGGACAATTACATCATTCCCAGGGTCACTGAAGGAAAGTTTGAGGGGATTAGGACACTTGGGTGTTATAATCCTAGGTGACATAAAACACAAAAGAATGATAATACACATAAATATCACATAAATAAAAGTCCTGCTTAGATAAAACACAAAAGTAGTTTTTCAATATTACCCACTGGAGAAACAAAACACTTTCAAGACATTCAAATATATAAAAGGATTTATGTGGTTGTAACATATCACAGTCACACACAAAGCAGGATTTGAGCCAAAACAATGGCAGCAACAACAGCAAAGCAAACCTCTGTACAAACAATTTTGCTTGTGCCAACACAGAAATGGAACTCGACTCCCACAATCCCAAAACAACAGGCAAATGATATTTTGGTACCAAACAAAGGAATACAACATCAGTGAATTGTTTTAAGTGCTATCAAATAAACTGTCCCAAAAACATGTGTACACATTTATCACAGAACATTCATTTTTATGCAAATGCCAGTCACCTCTACCTGTGGTCAGCACTCTCCTAGAGGTATCTATGGGCCATCCTAGAAGGCTAAGACCCATGTGTCATTGACAATATAGGACATTTACATTTCACTGAAATAACAATGGAACAGTGTAAAAAGAAACAGTTGTAACATTAGCACTTGTAGTGAAAGTTAATAAGGCTGTGCATCTGAGAAAGTAAAATGCCCTAACAAAAATGCCTAGCCCATCAGCAAACTTCTAAGAAGTGCATACAGATAAAAGTAGCATTTGCTAATGCATAAATAAAAATATTTTTCTAAGTGACATGTCAGCATATCCAGAATATAACTGAAAAATTCAATCATACCTTATCAAGATCACTAGTCTTCTGTGCAGATAAATACAAAGCAATAGAAATCTTCTTCTGTGTTATCCACATAAACAAGTCTCCTCACCATCAGGTTCCCTAGCTACATGGTTCCCTTTTTATAGTGTAGATTCATGCCTGTGAGCACACTGAAGATGCAAATGAGATGTGAAGTCATTAGAATTGCTGAATCCCAAATTCTTGCCTCCATGAAGCAAATTTAAACATAGTGTATGCACTCCCTCAGTGTTTGTTTCTAATGGATTGCAATTGTGAATGATTACTGTTAGTGAGAAGGCAAGCACAACAATTTATACTCCCTTACCCCCAGTGGATGTGTCAGCCAGGTTAGACTTATAAAGTGTAAAAGTAATTGTATCAATGTTTTAAATGTAAGTAAGCAACGCATATTTCACAGTTTCTGCAAAGTAGCATCCAGTCTCCCTAGCATTTGTTAAAAACTGGATATTATTGTCATTTAATATTCTCACATATTTTAAGAACTATGATACAAAATGCCTTACAGACTGTATGTCTCAGATTACTGCTCAGATAAGAGGAGAATGATCAACATACAGAGATAAGACAGAGCTGCATTTCTGCAAACAATAGTCATAAATGGTTGTGTGATCACTCATTGCACTCATCTGACATTAATACATGTACAAACAACTCAGAAGTGTACAAGTGTGATATGTATTGTTAATACTGTACATGATATTGCACTTGCTTGTATGCACAATTATTTTCATTGTCTGCTGCAAAGCTGTTTCTGTGGCAAAGAGGGATAAGGCACCCTTACTGTGTATTAAAGTCTCATTAGTGTGAGTTCAAATCCAGACTTGTGTAAAAATATTTCATGTGTACTAACATATATTTTGTAGTGTTGTTTATTTTATACATTTCTTTTCTTTTTCTTTCAATTCCAGTATTTGTGCAGTATGCAGCTAGGCAAACATGGTAAACAGATAAACACAATAAACATCATGTAATATAGTTCTTGGATAACCAATATATCAACTCCACCTGTGAATCTCTTGTGTGTGTAGCATATCTGCTAAACACATTGATCCACACAGCATATATTATCTGTAGATCAGGTTTCAAGTCCCACCTTTGTCTTTTAAGGATGACACCTAATAAAAAATATTCACAAGTCTAAAACAAGTTTAACTTTGCTTGCCTTGTATGCATAATGCTTACCATCCTGCAAATTTGGAGCAATGGCCGACAAGTGAAACAGACAGAACATTCTCGATTTCACAAAGAATACATTGCTGCATTTTTTGCTTTCCATCACGCAATGCCAGTTAGTGACATTGCTTGGCAGTTAGCAACCTTCCCCAATCCCTGCAGATTCAGAATACCTGCAGAAGGAAGCAGTCAACAATTTCAAAAAGGATAGATTCAATCAAGTATGTTGGGCATCATGCAAATACGCTAAGAGCAGTTGCATGGCAAGTAACACACAAAAGTTAACAATGAACAGGGAAACATCCAACTGTTATTGAAATATTCCTGTGGCAGCAGGTGTAAGTGTAGGGCTACAATGCAGGTGGTCCTAGGTTCTAATACAAGAAAACCCAATTAATTTTATTGTTCCTCCATTTCATGTTATATTAAATGTCACATAAAAAATGTACACATAATTATAAATAGCAATGCGTATTATAGAAGTGGAGCTCATATGAATTATATGCATGGCTGAGGGTATACAGACATCCATGTTTCTGTAATTATGAATGTGCTATCTGACCTTGGATAGCCTTTAGACTTCAATAAGACTCATACACACATGAATGTATAAATCAGGACTTCATCAGATCACACACATACATGGTTAACCCCTCAATCTGTCATGTGTATTTATATATAAATCATGACTATGTTTAAGACGCACTTCTTCTGTGGAAAAGATGGAAACTTACCACTATGAAATAGCACGTTTTGTCTCTTATTCAAGGGTTTGAATCCCACATTGTTAAAATCAATTTTAGCAGCATATAAAGCAAAAATCAAAAATGTTACAGGTCATGAAATGTATGCAAAGTGCAAATCAGTGCAGTGAATGTCTGCAAAGTGAAATCATCAACAGTTTTAGCAACAAACAACCCTAATGTCAAGCGTCACATTAACCTTCCCGTTTCCAAAACTGCTTTCCTCTCTGTTTGGCGCTGTTGCTCTACACCTAACATCATGCAAATGCAGCTGGCATCATTGCTTAGGTATGCACACTACCAGTAAATGTGATAACAAGTATTAGCAGGAAATCATTATTAGCTATTGCTGTTCTCCCTATTTAGACATGTCTGGTGGTAGAAGGGAAGGTGCCCAATTTAGGATGCAGAGGTGGGGTGTTGAGTAGTCCAGCATCTTTACTGGACTCCTTGCAAAGCACCAGAGCTGACAGCTTTTCCAGGGAGACTATAAAAGCTCCCAGTACAAGTCTGAAGCTTGGAATAGTCTGGCCAAGGCTATCTACAGTGCGACTGGCATTCCATGCACTGGAGAATAGTGTGGGCATCACTTTAATGACCTGAAAAAGCACAAGAGGGTTACACTCAACCAGTGGCAGGGTGAGTTCAGGACTAGTAACATCCCGCAGCTGTGCAAGTATACTAAAAAAGAGAATTTATAGTAGATAAAAAGCTACATATAGGCAAGACTGGTATGTATAATGCTCTTCTGTTTTCTTCTTTTCATTCCACAGCTAATCCAGAGATTACTGCAAATAGAGAGGTCCATGCTGAGTGTCTAGAGAGAATGAGAGAAACAAGGGGTATGTATACAGCACAAGAGAAGTATTGTATCTTTTAAGTTAAAAAATGTATTTTCTATACAGTTGTAGCAAAGTATGCATGCATATACTAACTGTAAAAGCAAGCATGCTTGCTTCAGTCTGTTGCATGAATCAACTGTATGAGTCAAGTGTAAGACTGTAGTCAGATGTTGTGAGTTCAAATACCACAAGTAACTAGTATGAAATAGTACAGTCCTAATTAATTTCTACACAAGTGGCATAAATGTCCTGCTGTCAACTTAATCTTTATAATTGGACCAAGCATATGTGCAACATCTGCACATTGTAAGGATTACTTTGAGTGATCCTCAATTATAGTTTGTAGTTGTTAAGAAGTATACTTAAATGTAAATGTTCAGATAAAATACTTTTATTATTGTGATAATGCATTGCATGCCACATATGATGGTACTAATGTTATCTCTTTTTTTCTCTCACCCAACCCTTATCCCTTTTTTCTGTTATCAAAACATGCCCATGTCATCCATCTCTGACAAATTATGAAATGCTTTACAGCACATGAAGGTAGGCCAACCCCAGTGCCTCAGTGTGCCTCCACTCCACCAACTCTGGCACTGCTACCCAGCACATCAGGGACCCAACCTAGCAGTACTACCTCTGCTGCCCCTGCATGACCTGTAGTCTAAGGTAGCAGTACCCTGGCAGCTGGTGCATGGTACCCTCTGGGAGTACTGGCAGAGATGGGGATTTTATCACTGGCCAGGACATGCTAAGGTTGGTACATAGGGTCATGCACAGCACCATTGGTGCACATCTACACCAGATGGAGAGGCTGCTCTCCCTTATGGTCCATAGGACAAGATGTCATGCACTCCAACAGCCAGCAGAATAAGGAGATGGTGATGACAGTCCTGTGGGTAAGGACTCGATTCTCACTGTTCCCATGTTTCACAGGCATGGGCATCTGTTGTCCCATCCCTAGCCCCAATCATGGTGTCCCCCAACCTGTCATGTCCCTCTCCATCCCAGTCTCTTGTCTTGTTTGTTTGCATCTGCTTCCTCACTTACCCTACCTACTTGACACAGAAATATCATTACTCTCTTACCGAAGTAAAAAAGGGCTCTCCACTTCACACACGTCTTCTTGACACACTTGATTTGGTCCAATTGGCTATACAACATGATTGTGTTGTTGTCACTCCTCTTTGTCGAGTTGACAGTCCAAATTCAGCTAATATTCCATACATATTTTCATTTTGCTCTATTGACAAAGTGGATAGTTGTGGTTCTTTCCTAACTCCCTCCTGCACATTCCTATATTGCTTTTCCTTTGTTCTCCCCCTCCCACTTGCCACCCATTTTACCACATTCCTATCTACCCCATTTTAACAACTTTCATCTGGCACACATAAGTAAGAAAAAGCTACTGAGCTCTTCAGTTTTTGGTCTCTGTATTTGTGGGGAGTTTGGCATAGTGCACCAATGCCAAGCAACTGTGAACAGCTCCCGAATGGTGCAGTTACCTCCATGCAATGCTGCTTAAATATGCTGCTCTATGGCAATACACAGTGAATGTAGAATGAAGAATTATGTCACTGTTGTATAAATAAGCATTTAAAACTATTAGATACACTTGAGTTCAAACCCTATATCATCTGGGCTCCAAAAGAAATGTGTCAATGCATTTACACCTGCTGCCACATAGGCAGATAAGCAGCAGGTGGGTATGTTTCATACACTACAGAAATAAATAACAAATGCACTCTTATATACCATATGCATCTTTATAATGACAATACACATTCAGATTTTCTAATAGCTGTAGTAATCTGGACAGCTGTTTGCATATAATTTGTAAAGCTGTCTCTTAAAGTAAACCTGCACATTGGAAACACAAAAGCAAATACTACACATTGCGCATGCATCAATCTGGTAACATGCAGAACTTTAATATCTTGATAGTTGTACATGGCTAGCTATCTATTTCAGACGGACCTCCCAACATCTTCTCTCAAACATCCAGTGATGACATCATCCAGTATAAAGTGTCCTGCAACCTTGTAAAAGTCAGACTTGAGAAGTGGCACTTGCATAAAGTACCAAGTTCTCTAGTCTAAAAGGATAATTGAGTATCTTGCAGTCATCACTATAATCCAATGGAGTGCCAATATTTTCACATTTGGACATGCCTACACATCCATTTCATGCAAGCCTCCCAACATCTTCTCTCAAACATCCAACAATGATGTAATATACTATAAAGTGTTCTGCAGCCTTATAAAAATCAGACTTGTGCATGACAGTTGTGTAAAGTACTGAGTTCTCTAGTCCAAAATTGCTATTACTATATTCCTCTCACCAGACACTGCTGATGTTATCACTCATGAAGTGTTGTCCGACACTCTCCAAGTCAGACTTGTGCTGTGGTCTAGTCAGTGTACTTAGATAGGTAGGGGTTCTGTTCTCACTGCAGTTAACTGGTGTGTGTGTGTGTGTGTGTGTGTGTGTGTGTGTGTGTGTGTGTGTGTGTGTGTGTGTGTGTGTGTGTCTATGCACTTGCTTGACATCAGAGTGAACATTTTACACCTGCATGTCAGATACTGGTATTACTATCCTCCTCTCACCAGATCTGCTAATGTCATCAGCTATAGCTGTCGCTCAAGCATGTTTTGTTAATGTCACAGACTAGGTTAAGATCCCTAGAGCAGGTGACTCTTGTGCCATTAGAATTGCAAATGTACAGCATTTCCATCAGGGCAGGGTCAGAGACTTGCCTGCAGACCAGACACAAGTCACCTCATCATATACGATACAGAGTACAGTGACAAGGCTTTCCGTCTGTCCACATATGTCATGGCATGATTTGTTGGTCCTGTATTTTATTGTTGATGAACCCCTGTGGTTTCTCCAGCTGCTGCATGTGTCTGGTGCAAAAGGGAGCATTGTACTCTATTAGTGTTCTGATGAGGTTAGAGTACAATTGTGTTATAACATCCTCAGACCTGGATACGATGGCCTGACTTATGAAGTGCACGATGTAGAAGGCTTTTCTTACAACTGTGAAAACTCGGTGGTCAAAGTTCAGATTGCTATTTACCTGTGTTCCCAGGTCATACACCACTGAGTTTAGTCTTGGGGGTGTTGTCAATGCTATAATTAGCAGGAAATTCCACTTTGCAAAAGGCAAAAATAATAGCATTTTTTGATTTTATTTTTAGACTGTGTGGCTTTGGCAACACTCATTTGTCTGTATTTGCCCCTCCTGTAATACATTTACATCATTGGTGTGTTCAGCGATTACACCCAATTTGCAATCATCAGCAAACTTGTTAAGCCAGAGGCCTGGACTTATGAGAAATACATTCTGAACAGTAAAAGGCCCAGCAGAGATCCTTGTTGTCTGACATCGGTGACAGCTCTAATGATGAGTGACCAGCTTTGACAGATTGTGTTCTGTTGGTAAGCCAGTTGGCTAAACATCTAGTGGTGTAAGGGTTAATCCCTAGCTGAGAGAGTTTTTCAATGATACCTGAGAGGGGGATTGTGTCAAAGCCCTTGGCCAGATCAAGATAGGTGGTATGCACTGTCTTACCTTCATCCAGGGCCTTGGAGATTTTCTTGAAGAAGTCTACTAGGTTTAATAAGCATGCTCCACCCTAAACAAAGCAAATTGGGTTGAGTTTAGAGTCTGAAGGTCATCTATGTCCTTGTTGATAAGGTCCATGATGATTCTCTTCACGGCCTTGCAGATGAGACCGGTTAAACTTATAGGTCTATAGTTCCCAGGGTTGGATGATGGCCTTTGTACAAGGGGATTACTGCTGCTGTTTTCCACTCTACTGGAACAAAGCCAGTTGTCAGGCTATGGTTAAAGAGGATGATAATTTGGTTCACTAGGTCCTGTTGCTTAGTAAGCAACATGGGATGTTATCTGGTACCACTGAGGTTTTTAGCCTTGGAGAGTACATATATGACCTGATGTCTATAGGCAGGGGACTGGTATGCTTTGGGATATGGACAGTGGAACCAGGGGGTTGAAGTTTGCAACAAATCTGTCAGCTAGCAGGTTGACCATTTCCTCCAGTCAAGCTTCATCTTTAGACTCCTAGCATTAAACAGCAGAACGTTGAGTTTTCCTCCAGTGAATGTTGTTATGTCGATCCTTTTGTTGCTTTTGCATTGCCTAACAGAGGCACTATGGTGGAGGCAAGTGCTTTTGCCAGTATCTGGCAGCCTAGATGACAGGCATCATCTCTGGCAAAGCAGCATGGCTTGCCGACCATGTAAGCCCAGACTGAGAGATACTGGATCCCCCTGGACTGACACCAGAAGGTTAGGCAATTGTTGAAGTCCAATTCTGTTAATATCCTGGGTGAAGGTAGAATGCTCCTTATAGTTAGGATCATACCTGCCTGGGGCACATAATCTGACAGTTTAGTCATGTGTCTCTTCATATAGTTCAGATAGGTATGTTATGAAAACTAATGCACAACCCACTGATAATGTAGACATTATACCCCTATGAGCAAACCAAGTAGCATATGACCTATGTAGATGGTATGTGGAACGTCCACCAGCATGTGCCCACAGTGGTGACTACTCCTTTGATAACACAACTCCTGAGTATGTGCAGGACATCAATATCAAAGGCCATACCTCCATCATTCACAGCCTTCATCACACCAATAACTGAGTACAATGCACCCTTTTTCATGTACCTCCCTACACATCTTACAGGGATGCAAAACTCAAGTGTACCACCTTTGCCACAGTGAGCTCCCACACATCTTATTGGCCATACCTAGGTATTCTTCTTGTTACATAAACATTACTGTCTGATGGTGCAAAACCCCCATCAAGATGTTATACCACATGCATGTGTGATACTTGTTCCAGTGATGCACACAGTACATACATAGCTGTTTGTCAACATTGATGACATGGGTAACATTTGCGACAGTGTGGATTGTGCTATCTATCTATCTATCTATATCTATATATATATATATATATATATATATATATATATATATATATACACACACACACACACACACATATATATATATATATATATATATATATATATATATACACATATGCCATGCACACCTGTCAGCTACCCTGGATTGATCATAATGTCACATACAGGTGTAGCAGTGTCCCTCCTAATACCTTCAGTAGATGTTACAGTGTCAGGACAGTGTGCATGATTACCCTCATAGACTGCTGGCATCTCATAATAGTTGTACAAGTGTGTTGATTCAGAACCATCTATAACCACTCACAGTCATATATGATATGTCAGAGACATGGGATTACTGGTGGTATTATTCTGATATTGTCCATGATTGTGCGGGCTTCTATTTACTGTTGTCCATGAGCCTGTAACTATGTGTCCCACCTGGTAGAGACCTCAAGCAACTCATTTTGCACAGCTTCACAATATACACCTAACCCCTATTGTATATAACATCCCTGATAGATGTCCTCTCCATTGTTTATCTCAGAATGCTTATAGATTAATGTATAGATTAATTTATAGATTAAGTACTAGGCTAACTGCCCTTGTGGGTTATTTAAGCCTAGCCAATTACCCCATGTGAGAATCAAACCCTGCACCTTGAGTCTGCAAGGTAAACACCTTAACCATTCTGCCATCCTCCCACCCTAAAATAAACAGCCCTTGCAGGTCTTGAACTCACAACCCTGTACACTATAGTCACAGCAGTTAACTACTAGGCCATCACAGCTGTCACAAAGATATCTTCTCAATTGTTTTGTCACTTTGTGTGACAGTCACATATATACATTTTTACTGTGCAGTCTGTACTGTATCATGTAAATATGTGATTAGTGTTCCTGCTATAACTGTCTTCCTTTACATGCCCTCATCTGCTGTACATTAAGATGTTTCACCTGTCTTCTTTCCCTGTTTTCATTCCTACAATTCATATGTGAGTCCCTATTCAATACACACACACTTCCCTTACTGTTTATTTTAAATGGCAGTCCATGTAGCTTTATGGATCATTTACACAACTTTTTTTCAGTATCCCTGAAATGGAATTCCACAATACTTTGTGTTTGGAATATATACATTGCTATATTATTAAATCTGGTAATCACTGTGGCATTCCATGCAAGCGCACAGACCTAGTCTGCCCGTTGGTAAACAGGTTTACATGTCTGCTGCTGTCCATGTTGCTTTGCATGGTTTTCTGGCCAGAAACACTGTTGCTAGCCACAAAACTGCACTTGTTTATGTTTAAACACGGTGCGCAGCATGAATATCTAAATAGCGCTGCTGCTCACCATGCAAACACGTAAACTCCGTGTAGGCTTTACGTGAAGCCTACACAGAGTTTATTGAATCCCCAGGAACATTTCCATTTTGTGACAACAAACCTCAGCTGCTGTATCCTTAAGAATTTTCTAGGCCATTACAGGATATCACCAAGCAAATAGCAGATGACAAAAACTGATTGTCTGAGCAAAGGTCGCCAGCATTTTAAAATTCTGTAGAAAACATTAGAAGCAGACCAAGGATAGTGTAGGTGAGAATATAAAGAGCAGGAATTTTTTAGATGTTATGCATGGTACTACAGCCACAGCCATTGTCAGTTTTATGGCAGCTAGTAGTAGCAAAATTACTGAATGAGGCAGTTAAGTGTTTTTTGTCAGTAGCTCAGCAGGTACACAATCTGTACTACAATGAGAAGGCTCAGCAACACAGTTTTAATTTGTCAGAGGTACCATCTGTCTTCACTGTACGATGAAGATAGGATAAAATGGGATAAGGCTACTAAGCATGGACTTCATGACTAATCTGTGGTCACCTGCATTGTTGGATGGATTCTTTTCAACTTAGGTGATAAACTTAAGATGTAAAATATGTGTTTTAAGAAATAAATATAGACAAACTGATGTGATGTGACGTAAGTCAGCAGGAAAGAGCCAACTTGTGTACATACTGATCACATTTTTCTGACATCTCTACAAACTCTAATTTTTTCTCTCTTCTACATTTACACAGATTCATGCATTTATTTACACACTTTCCAACAGCCAACAGTATTCAAGTTTAATTTTTGTAGATTAAATGGATTTTTTTCTTTTTTAATTTTTTTAAAAGCGCATTTATGAGACACTCCAACATCTGGAGAGACCCAACTACTGTAGCTTGTTTTCTGACTTGCATTCATTGTTGCAGTTTAACACTGGGAATTGCTCTGGGCATCATCAATGTTTCAATGTAGAACTACAACCTACTGGTATTTTGCAAGATTTTCATTTTAACTTCACATCAAACTCCTATTCTTGCATACCACCCTCCATGAATAATGCCTAACTTCTGTGCCATATTTCCTTTTGTGACATATTTTAAAGGCATATGAAATATAAAAAATTAGAGAGCATGTTATTATTGTTTGAACATATCTGCTTATTCCTTTCATTTAAGAGTATGCTGTTTAAAACATATGCTGCTTGTCAGCTTTGCAGAAAGTGCATATTTCTCAGCAACTGCTACTAGATGGCACACTAGTATGACAGATTCATGCACTGTTTCTGGCCTACAGATGAAAACTAACAGCAAACATCAGGGTGCTTCATACCTTTCAACCTCTTGCAAGAAATCTGGACAAAGCCTAAAATAATGGGGGGACAAAGGCCCAAAATTATGGACAGATTTTAAATATTGCTCTTGTAAACTTAGAAAGTTGTTAGAAAAGCATGATTTGTGTTAGCATGCATTTCCTGAAGAAAATGAAGCCTGAAATTGAAATGTATGTCATTATATAGTGACTACAGTCTTCACTGATTTGACAAAAAAATATGATGAACAGACCAAATATATAAGGTAAAAATCTGGAAATTGTACAAAAATCTAGACAGTTGAGAGGCGCCTGTGTTTAGGTCTTACAGACTATAAAAATGTAAGTGAAACAAAAATACCAGAAAGCAGTTCAGTTAAGAAGAGACTATAATAGGTCCTCAAACTGCTTTTCAGCAAAGCACTTGTCAATGAAAATAACTTGTTAAAATGGCATTTCTTTTTTATCAGGTAAAAAAATTACAGTTACAAACAATAACAGCACATTATTTCTGATGTTGAATAAGGAGTAGTCACATTTAAGCTGGAGGGGATTGTAGTACAAATGGGCTTGTTCTTCACAAAAATGGTGTTTTTAGTGCGAGTTAGCAGACAAAATACTAGTTTAGAAAGAAATTGTTAGCAAGATTAGATGTGAATTGCTGCAAACTAAGTCAGCTGATTTTAAAATTCAATTTTTAATCTGTTTTGCCCTTAGCCTTTCCCATTTTATTTATTTATTTTTTATTTATTTATTTACATTTGTTGACCGGGAGTGTCCGACTGGACGTAGGTCCATTTTCAGCGGAGGCCCGGGTAGAAAAGCTCCACAGTTCAAATAAACAGACAGTAGTTACATTGGATTACATAGCGATTAACAATTTGATTAACAGAGCAATTAATTACAGACATATTTACAGACGAAGAACATAGTACATCAGTAGACAACTAGAATCTTTACCTGCAAAGTACATAACAGACATTAACAAATGTTACAATAAGAAGTTCCTGCTGTATAATAAGTACTAGGCTTATGAGCATCTGAGCTTGCTATAATCAAGGTAGTTAGTGGGGTGGAAAGAAAGGTAGTGGTTGGATGGGGTGGGTGATATTAGAGTGGGAGTTGCAAGGGCATAGCCAGCATGTTTTTAGGTGCGCTTTTAGTAAAGTTTTGAAGTGGGTGCATGATGGTATGGAGGTAATTGTGGGTGGGAGGGAGTTCCATAATTTGGCTATGGCGCAAGAGAATAGTGCTTCACCAGCAGAGTTACTGGCTTTAGTGATCTGCAAGTGATTTTTGTTGCTGGATATTAGTGGTCTGGTGGTGCGATAGGGTTGGAGTAAATTCTGGAGGGATGGGACATTTAGTGGGTGGTTTACTAGTTTGTGGGTGAGTGAGAGTTGATACCATTGAAGGAAGTGAGGGAGTTCAAGCCAGCCCAGTTCAGCAAGTGAGAGACAGTGGTGACTATGGTAGGATGCCCCTGTGGTGAATTTAGCGATTCTGTTGTAGCAGGTCTCTAACTTGTTTAGATCGCATTGCCTTAGGTTGGTATATATTGGAGAGGCATAAACTAGGGTGGAGATAAGGTGGGAATTTGCTATTGAAATCTTTGCTGCTTTGGTGAGAAGTTGCTTATTTCTGTATAACACTCCTAGTTTTTTGGGGACTTTTTTTATGGTCATGGATATGTGAATGTCAAATTTTAGTTTATTGTCTATTTCCACTTCTAGCAATTTGGTGTGTTCAGTTGGGTATATAGTGGTGTTGTCTTTTTCTGTGATGTTAAAGAGAGAGTTGTTTTAAGTATGTTTGGTGGGTTAGAAGATGAGTAGTTTAGTTTTGTTTGGGTTGAGTATTAATTGGGCATCGGATAACCAAGTTTCAACAGAGGAAAAGGCTTCTCGTGTGACTTTTTGCAGTTTGGGTAGGGACTGGGCTGAGCAGATGATGGTTGAGTCATCTGCGTATTGTATGAGTGTGCCATGTTTGGTGACAGAGGCTAGATTACTGGTGAAAACAGGGAAGAGTAGGGGTCCAAGGATGGATCCTTGGGGAACCCCTATGGAGACAGGTAGTTGGGAGATATGTCATTCTGCCATACAACGGATTGTTGGCGGTCAGACAGGTAACTCTGAAACCAGTTGGTGACTGATTGAGAGAAGGATAGGTTATTGAGGACAGAGATGAGTTGTTTGTGTGGGACCATGTCAAATGCTTTAGATAGATCTAGGAAAGTAGCAGAGGAGAGATAGCCATTGTTTGTATGCTGAAGGATAGTGTTAGTAAAGGAGAGTAAGGCAGTGGTGGTGCTATGGTTTGGTCGGAAACCATGCTGAGTACTGGAAAGGAGGTTGTTAGTAAGGAGGTAGTTTGAGACCTGAGAGAGTATGCATCTCTCTAGTATTTTGAAGAGTGGAGAGAGAATAGCTATGGGACGGTAATTGGTTAGTTCTGTGGAGAGGCCGCCTTTGTGGAGGGGAATTATATGTGATACTTTCCACAGTGTGGGAATGTAACTTTCTGACAGAGATCGGTTAATCAAGATGGATACTGGGTAGGCCAGAGCATCAGCTGCGATTTGTAGGTATTCACTTGGGAGGTTGTCTGCTGCTAATTTGGTGGGCTTAAGTTTAGTTAAGAGTTTTTTTATGTTGGAGGTAGGTACAGGAAAAAAAAAAAGAAGGCAGTGGGGAGATTACTAGTTGAAGGTGTGGGTTGGAGGGGAGGGGGGTTGTGCTGTTTAGCTAGTGATAGTATGGTTTGTGTGAAGTGTGTGCTCAATGAGGTAGCAATATTTTTGGAGGAGTGAGGGATGTTAGGAGGAGGGGTACTGACTTTACATGGGTGGAGGATAGAGTTTATGGAGGACCAGAATTGTTTGGGGCTGTGTTGGGAGGAGTCTAGGGCAGACTGGTAGTATTGGAATTTGTCCTGTTTTATTAGCTTTTTGACTCTATTGCGTACTTCTAGGAATTTCTGTCTAGTTGAGGGGGGTTTGGTTTTGCACCAGTGCTCCCAGGCTTTATCCCTGTTTTTCATTTCTGACTTAATGGTTTTCTGTAGCCATGGGGAGGGTTGTGCTTTGGTTCTGGAAAGTCTTATGGGAGCATGGTAATTAAGGATGCTCAGGAAGGTAGTATTAAAAAATTCAACTGCGTCATCAAGACTGAGGTAATTTTAGAGGATGCCAGTTACATTCTTTGAGGGATGAAATGAATGTGAGTGGGTTAAAGTTTATTTTTTTACGTATTTGACAGTAGATGACAGTTTTAGCTTGGTATAGGTATTTTTGAGTAGGAATGTTGGGGAGTGATCACTGAGGCTATCTGATAAGCAGCCTGTTATAGATGACTGGGGGCTCTTACTGACTAGTATCCAATCCAGGGTGGTGTGCTTGCTGGAGTTTTTATTTATCATGGCTGGCGACTGGACTAGTTGGGTGAAACCATGAAGGTTTACATGATGGGTTGGATGGTTGCCAGAACAGTATTGCCAGTCAATATTGAAATCACCCAAAATTATAGTTTCTTGGGGGAGATGGTGGGTAGACCAGCTGAGGAGGTTTTCTAGTTGAGGGATGTTTTGGCCAGGTAGGAAGTAGCATCCAATTATGTTGATGGTTTTGTTTTGGTTTATTTTGAGTTTGGTATATATTATTTCTTCATTGCCTGTTTTTGGAGCTGATGATTTTAATATATGGATGTTTAGATGCTGTTTAAATATTATAGCTACACCGCCTCCTTTCTTGTTTAGCTGGTCTACTCTTAGTATGCCGTAACTGGTAGGGAGTATTTTCTCACTGGTAATGTGAGGTTTTAGCCAGGTTTCTGTCAGGACGACTATATCTTGGGAGTACAAATCTATGGTGGTATGGAGTTCATGGACTTTGTTGGATATACTTCTAATATTTAGGCTTAGTAGAAGGAAGTCACTTGGCTTTCTATTGGTTGTGATATGGGAGAAATTGTGGTTTCTAGTCTGATTATGAGGATTGAGGTTGGAGATGGTAGGGCCAGGGCTGTGTAGATGTCTCCACTTAGGGCTAGTTTTGATATGCATGTGAGGTTATTACTTTTCTCAGTTTTTGAATGTGTTTGTTTATTAGGGAAACTTTATGATTGTGCTCTGTGGGTAATAGGTATGGTGGTAGGGTTACTATGTTAAGTGGTAGGGATGCTTTATGTTTCAGTAATATAGTTGGCAGAATATGTGAGGGTGCATAGGGATAGTTCTTGAGTTGGTGGGAGGGGAGCATTAGTGAGGGTGAGACATGAGTGGTGGTGTGAGTAGTAATACAGTGGTAGTGGTTGAGTGGGAGAATGATGGAGCTTTGGTAGGATGTAAGATATGCAAGGAGAGTGCATGCAGTGAGCATAGGTAAGGTATGCTTGTACATGTTAGTTGAGGAGGTGTGATAGTAGTGGGAAGATGGAGGAGGTAATGATGGGTTAGTGCTGTGGTTGGCCATTGGAAAGATGGGAGGGGTTTGTGAGTGTAATAAAGGTAGGACCACTGGGGGCGGGAGGTAATAGCGGGCAGAGTGGGGAGCGAAGCAGGTAGAGACCCTGTTAGTAGCTCTTATGAGGGGGCTGGAAACAATCAGGTAACAGAGTAAACTGATAAATGAACATATGATAGTGACAAAGGGTGGTTGTAGTTTTAAAAATGGTGACTGCCACAGGTAATATTTATTAACTTTGGGATTGGCTTAAGGTAATAAACAGGGAAGGGGAGGGGAAGAACAAGGGTGTGAGCAGGCAGTTCTTTTGTACTGCTGCTAATGAGCCAAAGCAAAGACAAGTTTGTGTTTAAGAAACAATCATAATTGACCAAGGACTGCTCTGAATCTGTAAGTCATTTCTTAACCATTTCTCAGGTGGAAAAAAATCATCAAAAAAGTATCAGCAGGTTACTGTGGTGTCAGCTTAAATTAACAAACACACAGTATTGATCAGTTAAGGATACTATTTCCTAACAGAAGGGAATAAGAGAAAGTGGAAGATGAGTGTATGCATGTGTGTGTGGGGGGGGCTTACAAGCCAAAGCAGAGTGCTCTCCAGGGGAAAATGAATATTGGCTCAAACAGGTAGACTCATACTCAAAATTAACTTTAGCTGTTTGCAGACAGTTCAGACACGGACTGCGCTTTTCTTACAAGAATGATAAAGGCGGTACTGCAGTTGAATACTTAAGAGTGGTGTTAGGTTCAAAGTTAACTTTAGCTGTTTGCCGACAGTTCAGACCCGGACTGCGCTTTCTGCATTCTTAATTATAGGATCAGACTGTAGTATTTTATATGGAATAAGCCATAAGCTATAGTTCCATTGTTTTGTCCTTTATTATTTCTCCTATGAAAATCTATCTAATTGTAATTCTTTGGGTAGATGCCAACTCCTAGCTTTCCAGTAACATATGCCAAGGATATAACAGCCAGACAGCTTCCAAGGCTCCAAGGCACCTTCCATGCACTCAAACTGTCAAGCAGCTTGAGCTGAGTTGACTAAAAGACAAGTTTGGATGTGAAGCCCTTCCGAGCTTTAATGCCACCAAAGAGTATGCTCCTCTGAGTCTTCTGTGGACCAACGGATGGCTTGTGCTTTCCTTAGCTGGGCAGATAAGTTCCCTCTTGGGGAAAAAAACTTCCATTTTCTTATTTTTTAGTGATGTTTTATTACTTTCCTCTTCATGAAAATTATTTTAAAGCTAAGAGTGTTGTGTTTTCATGGATTGTCTCAAGACTGAAATGTACTTTTTCTGTCAGTTTAAAAGTAGTGGTATCTAACTGATAAACATGTTTCTGTGGAGAAATTGTGGTTAGTTTAGGGTTGTAGGGCTGCCATAGTGTTTGAAAGTACTTTTTATTGTGTTTTTCTGTCAAAAAAAGTACTGGCATTATTGCTTGTTTTTCCCTACAATAGGGGTACCATTTTCAACTTGACCATGGAAAAGATTGTCACTCCCACAGTCGGTCCTTCCACTCACAAAAAAGAAAAAGTTAAGCAAACAGCCTTTGCCACCACCGCAGGATAGCAATTTGCCTTAGCCACAGGTGGGTGACTCTGCTGTGGCCATTTGTTGTACCCATACCTCTCAATTGTGCAGGTTTTCGCAGAATGTCCAGATTTTTGCCTAATATTGTTTGCCTTTCCCTCATAAAATTTGTAGTTTACTTAATATTTGCAGCAAATCAGTAAAGACTGAATTCATTAAATAATGACAAGTGTTTGAGTTTCAGCCTTCATGTTCTTCAGCAAAATGCATGGTAACACAAGACCTTTAATTCTAGCAACTTTCTAAGTTTGTAAGAGTAATATTTAAAGCTTGTCCCTATTTTTCAGGCTTTGTCCCCCATTATTTTTGTCTTTGTCCAGATTTTTTGTGCTAAGGGGTTGAGAGTATGGTTGTACCTCAGATCACTTATCTTTTACCCTACAGCCCTTTGGTATAGCACCTACAGCTATTATGGACCAGCCTGCTTGAGTCCCCTCAGTGGGCAAGAGCTAACCCTTCTTGTTGGTCCTGGAAAGGGAACAGGTAAAGTTTCCCTTTTGTGTCAGAATGATGTGCCCATCCATGGGGAAGCAGCAGCTATCATTAGTAACACTGCTGACCTCATTTTTCCTGTCAAAAAGAAACATAAAACTAAACATGTATCTACGCCTTCTCAATTTTCTTTGGATAGGAATAGTTTACTAGAACTGGCTCAGGGTTTGATTCAGGCTATTGATCCTTCTTAGGTTCATAGGTGTTTACTAAGCTAATGACCACAAGAGCCTTTTTAAGCCTAGCAATGCATTACAAATCGCTGACAAGTTCTAGTACCCTTGATAAGTGTAAGCAGGTGCTTGGGAGATGAAACATTTACAAGAGGGGTCTGGGAGATGAACCATTTGTAGGCTGTCTGTGCCCATTAGAGAAATCAGGGATGAATGTCCTGTTCCCCATCCAATTGTCCAAGGTACACTTGAATTGGATTAGGGAGGAACTCTGCTTCACATGGATGGGGAACCTGTTTCAGAGACAGGGTAGTCTGTGGGAAACATAATTGTCTCTCCAGCAGGTCTTATTTATATCACAGGCAAAGTTTAAGTCTTTAGAATGGATAGTTCTGCTGCTGTTTGTTTTGTGGATATGCAAGAGGTCCATCAGAGTGGGGTCTGACAATGTCCTGCATGCCAGGCATAGATTTCCCCTCAACAACCTTTAGGAGACAGAATGCAGGGATAAGGCCTTCAGGAGGTCAGGCTAGGGCATGTTACTTATACCCTGTATTATTTTAGTGAGGAACATCTGTGGACATTCCAATTGTTGTATATGCCTGGTTAGGTCCATACCAAAGGGGGCATTGTACTCAATAATAGGTCTGATGTATACTGAATACAGTGGAACAATGACCTTCTTGAACATAGATGCCATACCTTTGTTTATACGTTGTTCAACATAGAATAATTTCCTCAGTACCATAGACACATGATGGTCAAAGGCTAGTTTACTGTCTATGTGTGTCCCTAAGTCCCTGACAAGTGGGTCAACTCTAAGGGGTGTGTTGCCAATGTAATAATTACCAGGGGTGGATGACTTCTTGAAGGAAACTATCATGGTAGAGTAGTTGCTGGTAAACGAAAGAGGGATGCCTCCTATCCTGAAGAGATTCAAGCTTCTGAATCTGAACAGGAAGATGCAGGGACAGATTCAGGGTTTTTTCCTCAGATTTGTGATTCAGACTCAGAGAGGAGCTCTCTTTCTGATTCTCCTTCTAGGGGTTATTTTCTCTGAAATTATTGATAGGATGCCCCAGTGTTTTCTTTCTCAATCCCTTAAAATATACTATGAGTTGTTACAGAAGGATTTTCCAGAACCTACACTCATTCCTCCTGTCTTGTCTGCTTTAGAGGATGTGTATCTTAGTGCCTGTAATTTTCATGATAGTCAGCCAGCTGTCCCTAAAAAGGCAGAGAGGATGTATAAAGTTCCCCAGCCTTTTAAATTTTTATACACTATTCCCAAACCTGACCCAGCTGCTATAGCCTTAGTTGCCTTCTCTGCTGCTAAACACTTAGTTAATTCCAGTCCTACTCTTTCTAATAAGAATGGGAAAATAACTGATAGATATGGAAAAAGGTGTATGCTTCTGCAACTTTTAATTTCAGAATTTTAAATTGTCAGGCTCACGTTAAGGTTTATTCTGACATATTTTAAAAGTATGAAACACTCCGAACGCATGTCTTTGGAATGTGGGAGGAAACCGGAGTACCCAGAGGAAACCCATGAGAATGCAGGAAGGACATGCAGACTCCATACAGAAGGCACCCCAGCCAAAAATCAAACCAAAGAGCCTCTTGTTGTGAGGCAACAACATTAACCACTGAAGCACTGCTCCACCCACACATGATTCACAGTGCTTACTTCATATGTTGTAATTCACAGCAGTTATGTCATATGTTATCTTATATGTGATAATTCACAGTAAGTATACTAAATATGATAATTCACATTAGTTGCCTCCTGTGATGACACATTGCTTATCTCACATGTAATAATTCCAAGAGGATGTCTCACTTGTAATAACGTAAGAATGTATTATATTCAGATGTGGGTAATGCAAAGTGACATATTACTATTATACAATGGCATTATTTAAAAAAAGAAATGTTTTGTTGTCTTGCCTTTTTTAAGTAAGGCATTGTATGTTAGAACTTCATGTCTCTTCTGAATGTCCTTGAAGATATGAGACTTGTGAGACAGTTTACTGGTGCACTGAGCATTAGCATACCCATTTATGTGATGTGATGTACTTGGACAGTGCATCAGTTTAGTGCAGCTGATGCAAATATCTGCAGATTGCTTACTGTTTATGATTTGAAAAAAAAAAACAATTGCTTGTCTTTTATTACATTGGGAATAGTTAATGTTTATAGGTTGAGCAAAAATCAATAATTAAATAAAGAAATAAAAATCTGCCACCAATAGGTAGGTTTAGAAAGTTTCATTTTTAAAATGTTAGTGACATGGTTAAAAAAATAGCATTTTCAAAGGCACTGTGATCTGTATCTCACAGTGGCTACCAAGTGACTGTTAAGCTTGGATTGATACAAAATTGTATTTGTTTATTCATTTGTTTATTTCAGTCTGTTAATTGGGTAGGTGAACTGGTCACCTTTGATTGACTTTTTCACAAAAAACTCAAGCTGCTTACAAGCCTGTAGTACAGACGCACAATTTGCAAAAATAATATGTTATGCAGTCTTTCTCTCTCTCTTTCCCATTTACACACCATGTGGTACACCAATCAACAAGTACCTTTCAGCACTCGTTGTTTCTGTAGCAGTTGCAGATTTTATAGGCTCAGGTTGATAGCCCAAGGCCAAACCCTCCTCAGAGGGTGATATGATGCAGTAATTGAACATAAAACTGGAAACATGGACAAAGAATTTAAATATTGCATTGACAAAGCTGAAGAGCAAAATTAATCAATAGAAATGGTTAACTAACGTCTGATATGAAATGACTTACAGCTTCAGAGCAGTTCTTGGTCAATTTTGATTGTTTTTCTTAAACACAAACTTGTCTTTGCTTGGATCTTGGTTCATTAACAGCAGTACAAAAGAACTCCCAGGCCACACTATTGTTTCCCCCTCCCCCTTCCCTGTTTATTACCTTAAGCCAATCCCATATTACCTGCGGCAGGCACCATTTTAGATTTTACACAGCTGGACTGGGTCTGAAGCACTAATAGCTCCCTTCCAATAAATATCTTAGAAAACCTTTATTACCTGATTTGGCTTACTAAGTCCCTTACTAACCATTAAAGAGTACATCAGTGGAAAACTGCTCATGAAAGCTTAATGCTTTACATCTGAGCTCTTGAATGCTAAATGTCTTACCAGAGCATAAAAGTGAAATTTTCTCATAGCCATAAAACTATAAAATGTAACAAAAGACAACTCTTTAGACAAATTGTTATAAAAACGAGGAGAGGAACCTAATAGAAAGTAAGAAAGAACCTACTTTTAGCTCCAGTGCACTCACGCATTATACACAGAACCTTACTACCTCGTGGTCCGGTTTTGTCCTGCTCCACTCACCCTCGATGCGCTCAGGCTTGCTCTGCACTCCACCCTGCCACAAATTCCACCTGCCCTCCAGTGGTGCTAAATATATAGTGCTACAACCATACCCCTTCTTTCTTCAACCAATCAGCTATATCTAAGTCATCAATATGCTCTCCAGTACTTAACTTTTCTATCCTGTCTTAAAAAGTTTAAACTGGGGACAAGTCAACCTCAATAATCCCAATGTTACTTGCAATGAAACCACTTAAAATACTACTACTGTACTCTCTGCTACCCTTTCTGCTTGTCCCATATCTTCTTACTGCCTATGAATATAATACATACCCAGGTTTCCACTACCCAAAATGCCAAACCTCCACTTTTATAGCTTAACACAAGCTTGAACACTTAATACATCCCTTCCCATCTAACTCCTTAGTTACTAGGTATCAGCATCCCATTAGAACAAGATATGCCAATCCTAAAACCAAAAGATACCAAAGTCTATTAATTAAAATATGGAAGCTCACAATCAGATTACAATGCAACTTGACAATGGATGGAGATATCCACCCAAATCCTGGCCCATCCTCATCCACTGGCTCTACATCCTTTACTAACTGTCCCACTACTACACAAATCTTAGACAAACCCCCAAACTCACTCTTGATCAGTCACCTAAATATCAGAAGTGTAAACAATAAGATTCAACACCTACATGCCCTCTTAGATGCTCTTTCCCCAGACATAATATGTCTTACTGAAACCTGGCTAAAACCTTCTACTTCAGATAAAGACGTTATACCACCAGGCTATAACATCCTAAGGCTTGATTGAACCAATAGAAATGGAGGTGGGGTAGCTGTTCTGTACAAATCCATGCCTGAAGTTTCTAATAATGGCTTGCAAACATCACTGTTTGGTAATGCTGAAATTCTTATCACTAAGCTCCACATTAATAAGAACAAATGTATAAATCTCGTCTGTGTGTATATTCCCCCAAGCAATAACATAAATACCCTTGAAGATATCCTACATTGGTTATCCAGCAATTACCCCCAAGAAACCATTGTACTTGGGGACTTCAACATAGACTGAAACATGTGTTCCTCAGAACCCCTACTCACCATAAACCTTTATGGATTTTCACAGGTCATATCCTCCCCCACTAGGATCAGTAAACCCAACAATAAAGCAAGTATTCTGGATTGGATTCTTGTTAACACCCATCCCTTCAAATACAAGAGTAGGACCCTGCCTGAAGATATAAGTGATCACCTCCTCACCTATTTAATCAGGCAAAAAGCTGATATCCACAGCTAGTCAATTTTTAAAACAATAAGGAAAAATAAGAATTTCAACTGCACAAATTTCCAAAATGAACTCAAATCTTGCAATTGGTCAGTTCTGAAACAATTACCACTTGAAGAAGCAGTAAATTACTTTAATACCAAATTCCTATCCATCTTTGACACCCATACACCAGCACGGACTATTAGAACCAAAACAAAAGTTGCTACTTGGCTCGCAAAATAAACCAGACATAAAATTCTACTTAGAAATAGGGCTTGGGCCACTTTGAGGACCTCAAAAAACCCATAGATCAACTTAGATACAGACAGCTAAGAAATGAAACAAAAAAATCCACCACATTAGACAAGAAAAACTATTACTGTCATCTACAAGAAAAACACCAAAACAAGCCACAAAAGTTTTGGGTAGGTATAAACAAACTCCTTAGTCAAGGACAGTCCTCCACTCCTATCCCCTTGGATTCTATCCAACCCCCCCCCAGCAGAAATTGCCAATACCTTTAACAGCTTCTTTACAAAAAAACATCCAGAACATAACTAACCAATTATCCCCTGGATGCCCATATTCTCCGGCCACTACACCCTGCTCCCAACTCCCCTTTAACTTCAAACCAGTTTTTGCACATCTTTGGTCCGAAAAGTACTTATAAAACTAAAGCCTACCACCGTGTTGGCAGGTCTCCCTGCAGAATATCTACAAAAAGCTGCAGATGCCATAGCATACCCCATTACTATCCTGATCAATAGAACTATAACTGAAGCATCCATCCCCTCCATCTGGAAGATATCCCATGTCATCCCACTCCATAAAGGAAGCAGCTCTACTGAACTTTCAAACTATAGAGCCATAGCTATTCTGTCACCCTTAGCTAAAATTATGGAAAAATGCATCCACAATCAACTCCTGAACTATCTTATCCATAATAGTCTTCTAGCCAACACCCAACATGGCTTTAGACTATTCCATAGTACAACCTCAGCCCTCCTCTCCTTCTCTAATGTCATTAACCAACACCGAAACAATAATAAACTTTCCTCTGCTATCTTTCTCGATCTTTCAAAAGCCTTTGATATGGTAAAACACCAAATACTCATAAACACTTTGAAATCCATCTCCCTAGGGGACCAGGCCATCCAATGGTTTCAATCATATCTCAGTGGTAGACAACAGGCTGTCCTATGGCAGGACAAACTATCCACCCTTTTACCCATCACCCTCAGAGTACCTCAAGGCTCCATACTAGATCCACTATTATTTTCCATTTTCATCAATGATTTGTATAAGGTCATCCCAAATGCAACATGCATTCAATATGTGGATGACTCCATTTTAGTATGCTCCAACACTTCAATTACAGAATTGCAGATTCTATCCCAAAATACTTTTAACACAGTTGAAAATTGGCTCCTTAACTGTCGTCTCATGTTAAATCCTAATAAAACCAAACTGCTGCTTTTCTCCCCCACTCACAGGTCTGCCCCTGTAATCTTTACATTAAAATCCAACAACGGCACCATTATTTCCCAGATTCCTCAACCAAACTGTTAGGAGTTATAATAGATAATAACCTTAAGTTTGATCTGCATATCAATAAAATGGAATATATGCATTTAGTCAAAGTAACTACCTCCAAATGTCAGTTTTTTCGAACCTGAATGTCAAATTTGTAATTGGCGAATGGTCGGAATGTCATATGAAACATCGAATTTGACATTTCTGACTGCTCTACCACCTAAACAAACGCTACCATGGGTCAAAAAGGGGGGGTGATTATTTTGTGTTTCGACAATCTCAGGTTCGGACATTTGAGAACCTGCTGCACTGCTTTCGACATTTAGCACGTCAACAAGGTAACAGTCGGCTAAATGCATGCATACCCAACAAAACTATTAAAACAGTTAATAAAAAACTTGGCTCACTATACAAGACCAAGCCCTTCCTAACGCCATTAGCCAGAATTGTAATTGCTCATACACATCTAATCTCCACTCTCCTCTATGCTTCCTCTCTATTTACAAACCTCAGCAAAACTCACCTTAATAAACTTTCTAGCAGCTACAATCACATTGCTAGATTTGCTACCAATGCAGCCTACAGAACCCATCACTGTCATAACCTAAATGTACTAGGATGGCTTGAACTGCCTAACCTACTTCAGGTTAACCAACTAATAGTTGCAACAAGATCCTGTACCAACCAGATAATACACCAGTACTTAAAAACCTCATCACTCCCTACAGTAACCTTAGTGCACTTTGTTCATCTGAAAGACTACTAGTTCAAACTCTCAAATCCAACAACACAGCTGGTAAATCTCTATTTGCTAACTCTGCTGGTAAAACTTGGAATTTTCTTCCTGCTAATCTTACATCTGAACTCTCCACCTCAATTCAAGAAAAGTCTGATTCAGTATTTTAAAAAACGATGGCTATGTCCTTGTCCTAATCCAGACTAACTCTAACCATCACTTGTGTGCGCATGGAGGGCTTCTGCCTACACTTTATTATATCTTAACTTATAAATCCTATGATCTCCTTGGATCTTCTACCAGATTAGCATACTAAGGCATTCAATACCCTATCATTCTTAAAAACATTGTCTAGAATTTTCCATCTGAGTAAAAATGTAATCATTTGTTTGTGTATCTGTTTTTGTGTTTGTTTACATCTGTGTAAAAATCCTTTTATTTGTGTTTTATTTTGTGTTTTAAACTGTAAAAATATAACAGTTTGTTGAATGTCTTTTTGGAGCTTTTCTCCCCAGGCCTCCACTGAAAATGGGCATGTAGCTAGTCGGACTATCCTGGTAAACAAATGTAAAATAAATAAAATAAATAAATGATAATTCGTGAGTGATAATTCACAATAGTTACATGATGTCTGATAACTCACAGTAATTATTTGATGTATGACATTTCATAGCAGATATATTATGTACAATAATATATCTCCTATGAAATATCAATTATATTATGTACAATAATTCACACTGCTGTTTCATCTTATATGCAGGCTGCCAAGATAGCAAGATGCCCCATATACTTCTTCTCCACTAATAACAGGTTAATAGTCTCTTGATTAGTCTAGTCAAACTATAGGAGGACATCTGCATACTGTAAGGTAAGCAACTGTACCTATTGTTAGCTTTTACACACTGCAGGGAGCATCGTTGAACTATTATACACAACAAGGAGAATAAGTGAAGTTCTGCACACTACAGGGAGCATCGATGAGCTTCTGGAAACTAGTGTCTACGCACTACATGGAACTTAAGTAAAACTCTGCACACTACAGGGAGCACAGATGAGCATCCACACACTACAGGGAGCATCCATAATTGTTTGACATTTACAGGGAACATCCACAAGCTTCTACACATTTCAGGAAACATCGGTGTGCCTTACAAACTACAGGAACCATCAATGACCTTCTGCACCCTACATGGAGTTTAAGTCAACTTCGCACAACAGAGAACATCATCTGTGAGCTTCAACACATTACAGGGAGTATCAGTGAGATTCTACATACTACTCAGAGTTTCACTGATCTACTACAGACAGAGAGAGAGAGAGAGAGAGAATAAGTAAGCTTCTACGCACTACATGAGTATAAATGAGTTACTGCACACTAGAGGAAGCATACATGAGTTATTACATACTATAGGGAGCATAAATGAACTTCTCCACACCACAGAGTCAAGAACTGAATTTCTACACACTACAATGAGCACAATATACTCTACAAGGAACATGAGTGGGCTCCTTCATGCTACAGGGAGTTCAAGTGAACTTCTACATGCTGCAGGGCCATTGGTGAGTTTCTACTTATTACAGGAAGCACTAACAAACCTGTACACAACAAAGAATCTCTGTGAACATCTAGACAGTACAAGGAACGTCAATGGGCTTTTACACACTGCCTACTCTTATGGGAGTATAACTGGGCATCAATACACTACAGGGAACATTGATGAACTGCTAATAATGCAGGGAGCATCAATGGGCTTCTGCACACTACCTAACTGAGCATCTGTACACTACAGGGAAAGTTGATGAACCGCTAATAGTACAGAGAGCATCAATGAGCTTCTGCATACTACCTAACTGAGCATCTGTACACTACAGGGAATGTTGATGAACCGCTAATAGTACAGAGAGCATCAATGAGCTTCTGCATACTACCTAACTGAGCATCTGTACACTACAGGGAATGTTGATGGACTGCTAATAGTACAGAGAGCATCAATGAGCTTCTGCACACTACCTTTTATACAGGGAGTATAACTGAGCATTTGTACACTACAGGGAACATCGACTAACTACTAATACTACAGGGAGCATTAATGAGCTTCTGCACATTACAGGGAATATATACATATACAGACAACATCTACACTAAGGACAGCATTAACACACACACAGATAAAAAGTCAGCAAGCATAGGAGAGTAGTAGTGCTGACATTTAATTCATTCTCAAGTCTTGGTGAGTACCTTCATGAGGTGGACCCTGTTTTTCACAAAATCTCACTAAGGCGACACTGATATATAGAGTGTATTTATATAGCATATGTCATGGAAAGAAGTAGGTCAAAAACTAAAAAAGATAGGTGGGTGCACAAGACCCAGGATAAAAAAGTGCCCAATCCTGGGAGGCACACAGGTGCCAGAACTGGAAAAAATGACAGTGTAGAATCCTCAAAATACAGAAACATTCCTACAATGGGGCCAGGCCAGGCCCAGGAGAGGATGCCCCCCCCCCCCCCATTGCAGAAGGAAGTAGCAGCCCACAAAAATCACAAAAACTGATAGGCCAAAGAAGAGCCATAAAGACGATAGAGTGGACTATTTTGGATAAGAAAGAAATTATGTATTTTTACTATTATGCAAAAATCCCAGAATTTCCAGACACAGGATGTACAAAAAGACTAAGAGATAAATTAGAGGAAAGAAAAATACTTCCATAAGAAAAACTGTCAGAAGCTTCAAATGAAAATGTGTGTTCATTAATACTACAGATTTTTGAAAAACAGTATATAGATCAAGAAACTTTGATCTGTTTGGAAAAAGAAGCATCTGAGGAAGTGCAAAAATGTAAACAACAACACATAGATATTTTTGAAAAGTACAAAAAAGAAATATGGACATGGGAAAGAAATAGAGATTTGATATAGTGCAATATTTATGCAAAGGAGAAAGACAAATTAATGAATATAAAGAAGGCAGCCCCAAATATATCTGAAGAGAAATACAGGCAAAGGCATCCAGATATGGAAAATTTCACAATAAAAACAATAATATCACAAAGATGGAACATAGAAAAGAAGATTAGTAAAGCAGAAGTTAAAAAAAAATAGAAGTTGAAGTTATGGAGTGCCTGTGAAGTGAAGGATTTAATGTAGAAGGTCTAACGCAGATTACATCACAGCATGATGGAGTGAGTCCCCAAAGTAAGGAGAAGCAGGAAGATCAGGAGACATCTGAAGAAGAAATATGGACATGGGAAAGAAAAAAGAGATTTAATATTGTGTAATATCTATGCAAAGGAGAAAGCAAAACTAATGAATACAAAAAGATTAGCAGCAAAGATATCTGAAGAGAAATACAGGCAAAGGAATCTGGGCATGGACAACTTTATAATACAAAAAATAAGAAGACAAAGAGGAAAAGTAGAAAAGGAGATTAGTAATGGAGAAGTTAAAGAAATAAAGACTGAGGTTATGGAGCACCTGCAAAGTGAAGGATTCAGTGTAGAATATCTAATGCAGAAAGCACCACAACAGGATAGAGCAATGGATATGCAAATTAAGGGGAAACCAGTAGAACAGGAACCAATTGTCAGGTGCCATATGAAGATAATTTGGAGCCTTCCACAGGAAACCAGTATAAAAGTTCACTTGAAGCTAGACAGCAAGGGAAGGAACAGGAAACTGAAAACTCTGATGCAGTCAATGTTGAGGAGTGATAGGCCAGTTAGTTTCCATATGACAGAGCAACGGATGGCACAGGATGAACTTGATGAGACTGTGTCACTGGAAGATGCTATAGAACCTTTTATAGAATGCCCACAGGAAATGGAGAACAACAGATGTCCTCTTAGTTTGGAAGACAATGAGCTAAGAGAAGAGTTGCTTGATTTAATAGACATAGATAGATATATCAAGATCAGTGAAAGAAATAAACTGTAGAAGGTCAATAAAACCCCAAAAGTCAGAAGTCTGATAAAACAAATGAACACAGTAATTAGGACTGTCCATAGAGATCCATGCAATGTAACAGAAGTAAACAGGATATGTTATTGTGCAGCTAATTAATAACTGATAAAGGTCTAACACAAGAGCACAGGGTAGTGAGGGAAAGGAAGGGATACATTGAATACCATCATGAAAGTATCGAATAGAGAAAACTATAAAGCAATTAAGACAAGAAGTGTCACTGTTAGAAGACTATAGAAGAGGGAACAGATAAATCAAAATACTAAGAAAGAAAGATGTGATAAAAGCAATGTGCAGTATTAGAACACACCAGGATCTATCATGCACTATTGCAAATAAACTAAGAATTTCAGCACAGGTGGAAAAACTTAGAAAATATGAAGATAAATATAATGGAAAAAGTACAAAATAAGCAATTTATTGATGACCCCAAAAAGTTCTATAGAGAATTGGGAAACAAGGTAAAAGGAATTGAAAGACCAATAAAAATAAGAAATAGATGCATTTTGGAGAAGTATTTATGAAGATTCTGTGGAACATAACAAAGATGCTAAATGGATAGAAAAAAGTTAAAAAAAGAATAAGAAGTTTAAAGGTACAGGATATGAAATGGGATGAAGTAACAGCCAGAGAGATTGAAATAAAGTTATGAAAAGCCTCTAAATGGAAAACCCCAGGCCCATATGCAGTAACTAACTTTTGACTAAAAGTACTAACATCTTTGCATGAAGATTTAGCCATAAGTAAGAACTATTTATATGTGCACCCCAAACAGACACCAACCTGGCTAACAACAGGAAAAATAATGTTCCTACTTAAGAGTGAACCTGCAAGCTACCCTAAAAATTATAGACCAATAACTTGCCTTCCAATGATGTATAGAGTATACATGGGAATTGATGCTAACAGAGTTTATAGTCATTTAGAAGAAAACTGAATTGTGGCAGTAGAACAAAAGGGCAATAAAGGAAAGTCATATGGAAGAAAGGATAATTTGATGTTAAATAAAGTCGTAGTGGAGAACTGCAAAAAAGGAAAGAATTTAAGTATGGTATGGATTGACTACAAAAAAGCATTTGATAGTATCCCACATTCATGGATAAAAGAGTGCTTAAAAATGTATAACATACATCCTACACTGATCAACTACATTACAGTGACCATGAAATAGTGGCAGACCACTTTGCAATTAAGCTATGATAAAGGACAAATTATTATCTCAGGGAAATTTTTCAAATGGGGAATATTCCAGGGTGACTCTCTGTCACAGCTGCTATTCTGCCTTGCCCTTAACCCATTGAGCTGTCTACTTAGCAGCTTAGGCCATGGCTACAATTTGGCTCCTAGAAAACAACAAAGTCTAAAGACTTCTAATCTTGTCTTTGTTGATGATTTAAAACTGTATAGCTCATCAGATGAGGAACTGAAAGCACAGCTGCAGGTTGCCAAAACTTTTTCAGATGATTTAAGAATATAATTTGGTCTTGGTAAATGTGCAAAATGGACCTTTAAAGCAGGAAAACTGCAGCACCAGGAAAACATCAGTTTGGGACAAAAATGTGATATAAAAAAACTTGAACAAGAGGAAGCATATAAATGTTTGGGAACTGATGAAAGATCAGCAATAAAATACAAACAAATGTGAACAAAACTTAGTAAGGAATATTTCAGAAGACTTAAATTAATCTTGAAAATAGGGTTGACATCTAGGAACAAAATCCAAGCTATAAACCAATTTGCTGTTCCTGTCCTAACTTACAGTTTTGGAGTAACTGACTGGCCCCGAAACGTGTTGGATAGATTAGCTAGAAAAACAAGAAGGATGCTTCATGCTCACCAAATGATTTATAAAAATCAGTGTGTATATCAAGATTATATATTCCCCATTCTGAAGGAGGGATAGGCCTCCTTGAAACTGAATACATGTATAGATCTACAATCGTGGGACTCCAGACATATCTGCTGACCTCACCAGTCACAAATGCAGTGAAAGTTTTGAAACATGAGGAGAATAAATCTAAGATAACCTCTCTGCTTAATTTAGCAGAAGCATATCAGCATCAACCAGGAATGGAAATAAAACCAGAAGTAGATAAAAATCAGGCAGCAACTGAATGTGCTAAAAAACAAAAGAAAGAATATAAGGTGAAGGACCAGATGAGAAGGAATGTGGATAACTCATAAATATAGTTGCAAGTATAGAAAACTTCTGGAAGATCCTCATGTTGATCAGGAACAAATGCAAAGATGGTTAAGGAGAGGCAAATTCAAACCAAGAGGTGAAAGGTTAATATTGGTGGCACAAGATAGTGGGTTATGTACATGTTGGTTTACAAAGTCCATTGAACATGTGGGAGAAACAGCCAGATGTAGGTTTTGCAAAACAGAATTGGAAACAGTTGCACACTTTGTTGCTGGTTGTGAGATACTAATGGCAGAAGGACTGTATACTAAAAGGCATAATAATGTGGCAAGACTGTTGCACTGGGGATTGTGCAAACATTATGGTATTGAAGTGGCTGAAAAACACTGGAACATGAACTGCAAAGAATCATAGAAAATGATGAAGTCTACATTACATGGGATCATCCATTACCAACAGTTCAAAAGACAGACATTAGAAAACCAGATATAGTGGTCCAAGAAAAGAAGACAAAAGTAGCATTGATCATTGAAATTGCCACACCCACTGTCTGCATACAGACAGACACAAAGTTATAAAATATCAGAATTTGCAAGCAGAAGCAAGAGCAATGTGGTTAAAGATACCCAGATAGTTCCAATAGTAGTAGGAGCAATGGGTTTTATAAAAAAGTGTCTACAATCATATTTAGATATGCTACCAATACATGTAACTCCATATGAATTGCAGAAGGAGTCATTAGTAGGCACAGTGTGGGTGCTGCGAAGAGCACTTGGGGTGACATCAAAGCGTGAAACAATACTAATTTCAAGAACTTTAATCATACTTTGACTTAGGAATGGGGTCCATTCCCATCATAGTATTAGTAACCTAAAATATTTGGAGAAATTAAAGAGGAAAGCTTCTACACACTATGAAGGAATAGCCACTCACTCTGGGAAGCAAATGAAGAATAGAGAGAATCATCTACATGCCATAGAGAGCAGCATTTGCAAATCATAATGGACTGTGATCTATAAAGTTTACTAGCTCTTTAAAAGTTAGTACCCATATCTCTAACTGCATGTTGGGTATCACATGGTTCTTTCTGCTGTTATCACATTAGTAAATGGTATGGGTGCATCCGATAGTCACTCCTGTGTGTCAGTGTATTGCCATCTGATCTATGGCAGATTTAAATGAACTTGAATATTGCAAGGTGTCAGAATGAAAACTGCTAGCACTTTGTTACTGGACGTGAACAGAGCTGAACTCTAATGCACATTCTTCATATCCATGTTACCACCAATGGGTTAAAACCAATGGAAAGTAATAGCATAACTGGAAGATCTACTGCTAGACTAGAGGGTAACATTTAAAAGCTGAAACTAATAAAATCCACAAACAAAAAAACACTATTAAATGACTGAAATAATAATGCACTGCAAAAACTATGTCAAATGGAGCAGATATTTAAAATGACAAAATGCTATTTCAAGAAAATAAGGCAACAAACTGATGACTAAACCATGACACAATAGAATGATGCAGATACAAAATCTATCTGATGAACCAGATACACATTCTGGGTACAGAGAAAAACATATCCTCATAGCAAACAAGCTTCAACCATTTTCTTTTTTTCTTTCTTTTTTTGTGTTCAGCTATAAATTAATCACAGCATCCATTCTTCCAGTATGACCACCAGTGACATAGATTCTACAGGGCACATTGGCAGAAAACTGGAGGCAATGGTTGCAGAAATATAATGTCTTCAGTATTGCAATTAGCAAATCACAGAAAAATAAGAATGTTAAGTTGCTACTTTTATTCATCTTGCTAGATATGATGTCATAAAACATTAAATGGATTTAATCTTTCTAAGGAGTAACAGACTGATTTGGCTGTTATTTAAGTAATATGGTGAGCCTAAAACAGAACTTGCCATATATTCATAATTTATTTCACTAGAAACTTAGTCTGTTAATATGCATGTGACTCAGCTGAGGTTTAGGATAAACATTGTAGGTTTGGAGAACTGAATGATTCATTGCTGAGAAAGAGAAGATTTCTGTGGCATAAAGAATGATAAAGGTAAACTTTTGTCAGAGTCTGGCACCTCGTGAGAAAGCTGTAAATAAACATTTAGAGTACTAGAATTAACTAATATGCAAATGAAAGAGTTTGCTGAGGATGTGCATGCATGTAAAAGATAAATGTAACAAGCGTCTGCTAAAAAAGCAGAATAAAGTATTGGTAGACAATATGACCTGGAAAGTGCTTCAAACCACGTGGCAGTAAACATTTCTTGCCCTTTGCTTAGTTATTATGATGCAGTTAAAAATCAAAGGTGTTTAGTTGCACAGGCACTAACTGGTCAAGGTATGTTTATCTGCATGAAAAAAAGCCATACCCATCTATAAACAGTGCAGAAACTGTGGACTGTTTAACAATTTTCTAAAATGTGCCGAAATAAGAGAAAGAGAGGCATTCAGTAGAAAGTTTTGCAAGTGATTGATACAAATAAAACTATTACGTTTTGAATCACTGACTTAAGCATTTGTAGGAGTGATAAATAATTGCTTGAGATTGCAGTTGATATGTGTGATATCAACTCTGTTTCTTCACAAGGACATAAATATAGCAGAACTGTCATTGTAAAACATCTGTGAACTGGAATATTTGACTATAAATGGCAAATGTCCTACATTCTAGCTTGACACTAGGACAGAATGTAACATTCCAACCAAGAATGCATTCTGAGACTTAGACATCAGGATACTGTAGCAGTGTTAAAAGCTAAGCTGTTGTCATTCATCAAGGTGATACCCCAACATTCCACATAACTGAGGCCAACTCTAAACAGCCGCAACAATGCAATAAAAACATTTGTACAAAACAGAGATGTGAATTGTAAGCACAGTTAAGATTACCTGACATGGAGATTCTATATCAAGAAATGATATAAGGGCCTACCAGTGAGAATATTCCAGAATTACAGAACTGTTCCAAAGTGACATTGTTCCACTTGGTGCCCCTCATGAATTCATGGATGTTTATGGCCCATCAGATTGTGGCACTGCATTATTTATAATAGTAGCTATGATTTCTTTTGCAAATAATGACTGTAAAGCTACAAAAGCTGGAAGGCCTATTAAAGTGCCTAGAAAATGGAAAGTCCATGCTAGTTATGACAGCAAAAATGTTATGTAATGCTATATAATCTGCTGCATGACTGAGAAATGTGATTGCATTTCACATGACAACCATAGTACAGCATGACATAGTATAATTACTGCTAACTGCATTTTGTATGCAGTTTCTAGAGCTTAAGGGGAGATGAACTGTTCGGAGTGCCACTTTAAGAATAGGTACCCATAAATCTAATTGTATGTTGAGTGCCAGCTACTTCTTCCTGCTTTGGAAGTTGATATCCTGGTAGTGAATGAAACTGATGCATCTACTGCTGACTCCTATGTGCCTGTATATTGCCATCAGCTAGTCAGTCTGCAGTAGATCTGAATCCACCCAAACATTGTACAGGGCATCAATATATGTGGAACATGATTTATGTACAGTGGGAAACTAGGCATACAGACAGAGAATATCTACATACTATAGATAATATTCTGTTCTATAGACTACTGTAGTGACTGATCTGGCACTGCTAAGGTTTGAATTCTACCACTGCTAATCAAGTGTCATACCTGATATAAGAGGAAATGAAAACTGGGCCTTGAATCTGCTCCACTGCCCACAAATAGATATGATGGCCACCAGAAGGATTTTTTTAAGTCACATTGCTGGCGACACAATGCTTAAAGTAGAAATGATGCACACACATCTGATTCACAGACCAATTCAGCAAATACAACCTGGTCTCAAAAATACGTACTGCTGTCCTGGGTATGGGCTTCGAACATCCAAACCTGGAGTTGAACTCCATACTGACCATTCACCTGGTTGAGTCCTTGACCTAGCACACCAGGCCCCTTTCTCACCACTCTCTGAGTGTCTTTAGTGCCCCTTATATATATAGCAACCGCCTTTCAAACAAATTACTTACACACACACACACACACACACACACACACACACACACACACACACACACACACACACACACACACACACACTTCTCAGGAAATGCTGGCAGAATTCTACAATTCCCCACAGCTTTCATCCTGGCAAGGTAGTACTGCCATCACCAGAAATATATATCTAGGGACTAACATGCTAGTTACACATGCCACTGTTGATCTGTAGGCAAATAAAATAATAATGCATACAAACTGTTATTGTAAAGAGAAATCTGTCCTGTCAGAAGTATATTTCATCAGCTTGACAATATACCATACTAAACAATATCTTCTTCTCAAATTATAAATAGTATATAAATAAATACTAGCTACATTGTCTCAAAAGTGAATAAATTAAAAAATCTTAGACAATAAAGAAGTTAGGCAGTGCTGATAAAAATTAAATATGCAGAAGTAAATGAATTTGCAGCTGCCTGTTGTAATTCCAAAACTCGTAAGTGCAAACCCTGGAATTATGAAAAAAGACTGTAATGTTATATTTTTAATGTTGAATATCACTGTTCTGCTATAAAGTTGTATATGCAGAGAGGGATTATGTCCCCGCACATACCTTTAGATACCATCTCCAAAACTACCATACCTTGGATAAAAGAAAATATTAAAAAATGGCAATCTCAGACTTAGTATATATCAGTCTACATTTTCGGTCATTCAGTCCAGCTATTCCAGGGCTAATACCAATGAATCTTAGAATGTCAAACAGTTACCTCATTTGCACAATGAATAAAAGCATAAAAAGTTACTGTGATGCCTGTGCACTGGTCCTGTAATCAAGAAGTCTCAATGATCACCACTAACACCAGTGAGGGGTGTCCACATTGAGAAGGATAAGAAATACACACACAGCAAAGTACAATTTCCCTTAAGAGCACACAGAGATCACAGTCAGTCTGAGGCTGGTTTCTCCATTTCTCTCCAGATTCCCAATAAGACTCCTCACTGGCACAGCTATAGGGTACAGATCTCAGCCTAGTGGTCAAGCTAAAACCTCCAGAACCCTCATTGTCCAACCAGTGCTTTGTGTCCCTGCCCAAGTAGCTGACACACACACACACACACACACACACACACACACACACACACACACACACACACACACACACACACACTCTTTAAGATATGAGTTATATACAAACACACAGACACTCCTGGGGAAGGCTGGCACAGGTTCTCCAGCTATGCCCTTTCCTGTCAGTCTATAAGGTAGTACCAGCTGCCATCAACGACTAATATCAGCTACTAAAAAGGCCCTTACCAAAGGGTGTCCAATTATTAGTGTGCAACATTATTATCCAAATAGTATGTGTGACCCAGGGCTAAAGCTATTGGAGTGGCTTGGCCCGTATCACTATATACATGCAATGTACTCTAGAATTTAAATTATCTCTACACAAAACAGCTACAGTTGAAAGATTTAAAAATATTTAATAATAAATAATAAAAAAGACAATACTTCTTACTACACAGTGCTAGTCAAGAGTTCAGACATCACAGGAAAATGCTTAAAATAATACTGTAGAATAGTTCTGACATAAATATAGAAAACAACTAGACTAAACTTACTATTTTCTATCTTTTCCTAAGAGCAATCACAGTTCTAAATAAACTTACATATATAGAGCAAAGAAGAGTACTGGTGAGTTGTCAGCTTTTGACAAAATCCAAAATGCTCTCTCTCAGTCTCTGAGAAAGTCCTTTAAATTGATAATACATCCTGCTGACTCATTGCTTAAGTTTTGGGTTCTCTGCCTGTGGCTTTTCATGGGTTTGTTACCTAGTTACAGTTTTCATTCTTGCAATTGCATTGTCATTGTGGTTCAGTCATAGGAGTCACGTAAATGAGATTGTAATATAACGTTTGGGTAAAAACTGACCACTACAGTTAACCAAATCACAATTGATTGGAAGTAGTACTCTAAAAATTGTTCTTCAGACTGTGAGAACTATGAAATGACTCCTTAGTTGGATGTAAACCACTAACTTCATGAAAGAGGAGACCTCCCTCACACTCCTATAATTAAATATAATCTCAAAGGTTGCAGTATCTTATGGTAGTTTATATTTCTTTGGGGGGGATGTTTCAAAGTCATTGTAGTTCAATCAAATTTATATTAGGCAGTCTCTATTAGCTTTCCTAAATTAGCAACTACTACCCGTATCCTCACAATTTCTTTTCCCATTTTTGCTTCTCCTACTTTAACTGTATTCACCCTTTTCTATTCCACTTATGTAACTGTATATGCATTTAGTTTGTTAGATCTTCTATAATTATCCACAAAAATAATGTCAAAAGCAGCAAAATTTCACTAAAACCAAGTCCAAAGTACTCAGGAAAGATACCACCAGCAGCTAGGATCCAGCTGAAGCAGTTTTTAATAAAATAACACTTACATAAACGCATATTCTTTAAAACAACAGCGTTTTCGTTTCTACCAAGCAGATTTATTCATATGTGGATGGACAACTACAATAATGCTTTTATACCCTTCTAAAACACAAGTTAGCCAATAAAATTGAACAAGTAGTTAAAAAACTAATTATCATAACATTTATGAATACTCATGACTTGATTTATTTAATCTTAAAAGAAACTTGTCATAAAAGCTTTCTGCATGATGAAAAACTGAAAGGCAGTATTATAATGATCAGTCTCTCTCTAATGGTCAAAGTCTGAATCACACTTATTTATTTATTTTTATTTTACATTTGTTGACCAGGAGTAGACCAACTGAGCAACAAATTGCCCTTTTTCAGCGGAGGCCCGGGGAGAAAAGCTCCAGAGAACAATTATAAACTACAGCAATATATTAATTAAACAATACAGTAAAAATGAATACAGAGGGAAAAGTAAAACAAAAACAGGTATTACAGAGATATTTTGTTTGAATTTGCACATTTGAACAGTTATCAAATATTTACTAATCAATAGAAATGCAGTTGATGTAAATAAAATTCAATAATCTTTGTATTTTTCAGAGATAGTATGCTACAGATCAGAGTTATGGAGGACATACATATGGATGAGAAGATGAAGTATTTAGGAGTCTGAGGTTTGCCAGATTTTCTTTCTTTCAGTTAAAAACACATTTATCCAGACAAAGTTCAGTATACCTCAAATTTTACATAAGTTTAAATAAAAATGACTTTGTTTAAACATGAACTTCATAATTTGGCTGTTCTCATCTTCAGTACAGGGGCTAGGGACACATTTTCATTTAAACCAGGTGGAAAGGTGGCTTGTAAAGTTATCTGCCACCATAGTTCCCTGTACTCCACCCTTTCTTCCCATTGCCCCTCTCTTGCTTCTTTTTGTACTCCTCCCAATACAAAGGATGTAAACCTCGCTTTAGTGCATTCTAGTGAGTGCTTAAAGAGAGCATTCATTTCTTTATTTTTCTGCATATCATAGCAGTGTTCATATATCCTTCTTTTCAATTTTTGTTCAGTTTTACCTATATAGAAGGACTGACACGCTTCACACACTGCTAAATATGCTAATCCACAGGATTCACATTTAAAAAATGCCTTACTAGTTAAAAGCAATTTCTACTACTTAAAAACATTTCTTCTCTATTAATGATGTGCCTACATTGTTGGCAATGGCCATACTTACAGGTGCCCTTCTTTATTGAACTGTATGATTTAAAATAATTTTCTATAACATTTTTCAGGTTTGGGCAACTCTTATAAACACATTTTAATCCATCTTTGGAATTTGATTTAAATCTGTGAGGTTTATAAACGTCTCCCATTCAAATGTAATAATATTTCTTACAGTGCTCATACTAGCATTATATTCCAAAACCATAGCTTTACCAAAATCTTCGTTATGGTTTTGCTCAGTCTGTAGTCTCTCAACCAGGGGTTCACCTAGTATAGGTTTATATCTGTCCAGCCTATCATCATATACTTGCTTTTTTTCACTTGCTCTATTAGTTCATTTGGATAACCTCTTGCTGTGAACAAACCTTATAAAAAATTGCATTCATTTTCAAATTCAGTATTACTAGAGGTCATCCTGCTGGCCCTTATAAATTGTCCTTTGACAATTTTTTTTTGTAATGGCATGGATGTGCACTGTGGAAATATAAATATGAATTTGAAAAGGTACTTTTTCTATGCACCTTGCAATTAAACCTACCATTCTCCTTATAAATTTCAATATCAAGGTACTGAAGTTTCTCTGTGTTTATGTAAGTATTATTTTATTAAAAACTGCTTCAACTGGATTCTAGCTGCTGGTGGTATCTTTCCTGAGTACCTTGGACTTGATCTTCTGTGATTATATAATTTGATAGACTTTCGATCCTTACTCATAAATTATTTGTATACTGTAACTTTTTTGTTACATTATGATGATAACCAGGCTGAGCTTGCATTTGGTCATTATTTGATAAGTGTTCTACCCCAGTAAAACAAATTTAAATACGTAAAAAAAAATCTATCTATTTATCTATCTATCCTCTATCTATATATGCATCTGCCTGTCTACTTATCTATCTAAATATCTACCTAATTGCCTATCTTTTGTTGACCACATTAGTTCCACCAGACCAGTGGCCTCTTTTCAGGAATGACTAACGGTGATATTCATACTGACTAGGTAAAATTTGAACATGGCATTTGGGATATTCTTCTACTCTTTTTATTAAGGACAAGTATTGAGCTTTCCCTCAAGAAGATGAACAAGCAAGGACTAGCATGCTGGAGGATGCAACTACGGTGCAGAGGAAAAGTGTTACCAGTGATATAGGGGGTTGCAGTATAGAACATGATAAAGATAGGCTATACAGCCTTTTGTTGTATCTTTTGGCTTTTCCTGGTTAGGAGTCGCCACAGCGGAACTCCGGTCCACTAATGATTGGCAGTAGATTTTTATGTACCGACTTGCCAGGCCTGGCAGACAACCTTCAACGAAGGTACGCCCATTCACGCATGTCTCCACACAGAAGACGCTTTAGCTGAGAATCGAACAGGACCACGTCTTACTGTGAGGTGACAATGCTACCGCAGCACCACCACAGCCTACTGTAACAATATGGTGATCAGGAGATACAGCCTACAGTAACAATACGGTGATCAGGAGATACAGCCTACTGTAACAATACGGTGATCAGGAGATGCAGCCTACTGTAACAATACGGTGATCAGGAGATACAGCCTACTGTAGCAATATGGTGATCAGGAGATACAGACTACTGCTACAATATGGTGATCAGGAGATGCAGACTATTGTAACAATACAGTGATCAGGAGATACAACCTACTGTAACAATACGGTGATCAGGAGATACAGCCTACTGTAACCATACGGTGATCAGGAGATACAGCCTACTGTAACAATACGGTGATCAGAAGATACAGACTACTGTTACAATATGGTGATCAGGAGATGCAGACTATTGTAACAATACAGTGATCAGGAGATACAGCCTACTGTAACAATACGGGGATCAAGAGATACAGCCTACTGTAACAATACGGTGATCAGGAGATACAGCCTACTGTAACAATATGGTGATCAGGAGATACAGACTACTGTTACAATATGGTGATCAGGAGATGCAGACTACTGTAACAATACAGTGATCAGGAGATACAGCCTACTGTAACAATACAGTGATCAGGAGATACAGCCTACTGTAACAATACGGTGATCAGGAGATACAGCCTACTGTAACAATACGGTGATCAGGAGATACAGCCTACTGTAACAATACAGTGATCAGGACATACAGCCTACTGTAACAATACGGTGATCAGGAGATACAGCCTACTGTAACAATACAGTGATCAGGAGATACAGCCTACTGTAACAATATGGTGATCAGGAGATACAGACTACTGTTACAATATGTTGATCAGGAGATGCAGACTATTGTAACAATACAGTGATCAGGAGATACAGCCTACTGTAACAATACGGTGATCAGGAGATACAGCCTACTGTAACAATATGGTGATCAGGAGATACAGCCTACTGTAACAATATGGTGATCAGGAGATACAGATTACTGTTACAATATGGTGATCAGGAGATGCAGACTATTGTAACAATACAGTGATCAGGAGATACAGCCTACTGTAACAATACGGTGATCAGGAGATACAGCCTACTGTAACAATACGGTGATCAGGAGATACAGCCTACTGTAACAATATGGTGATCAGGAGATACAGCCTACTGTAACAATACAGTAATCAGGAGATTCAGCCTACTGTAACAATACAGTGATCAGGAGATACAGCCTACTGTAACAATATGGTGATCAGGAGATACAGACTACTGTTACAATATGGTGATCAGGAGATGCAGACTATTGTAACAATACAGTGATCAGGAGATACAACCTACTGTAACAATACGCTGATCAGGAGATACAGCCTACTGTAACAATACGGTGATCAGGAGATACAGCCTACTGTAACAATACGGTGATCAGAAGATACAGTCTACTGTTACAATATGGTGATCAGGAGATGCAGACTATTGTAACAATACAGTGATCAGGAGATACAGCCTACTGTAACAATACGGGGATCAAGAGATACAGCCTACTGTAACAATACGGTGATCAGGAGATACAGCCTACTGTAACAATATACTATCAGGGGATACAGACTACTGTTACAATATGGTGATCAGGAGATGCAGACTATTGTAACAATACAGTGATCAGGAGATACAGCCTACTGTAACAATACAGTGATCAGGAGATACAGCCTACTGCAACAATACGGTGATCAGGAGATACAGCCTACTGTAACAACACGGTGATCAGGAGATACAGCCTACTGTAACAATACGGTGATCAGGACATACAGCCTACTGTAACAATACAGTAATCAGGAGATACAGCCTACTGTAAAAATACAGTGATCAGGAGATACAGCCTACTGTACAATACGGTGATCAGGAGAGACAACCTACTGTAACAATATGGTGATCAGGAGATACAGCCTACTGTAACAATATGGTATCCAGGAGACAGCCTACTGTAACAATACAGTGATCAGGAGATACAGCCTGCTGTAACAATACGGTGATCAGGAGAGAGCCTACTGTAACAATACGGTGATCAGGAGACACAGCCTACTGTAACAATACGATGATCAGGAGATATAGCCTACTGTAACAATACGGTGATTAGGAGATACAGCCTACTGTAACAATACAGTGATCAGGAAATACAGACTATTGTAACAATATGGTGATCAGGAGATACAGCCTACTGTAACAATACGGTGATCAGGAAATACAGACTATTGTAACAATACGGTGATCAGGAGATACAGCCTACTGTAACAATACGGTGATCAGGAAATACAGACTATTGTAACAATACGGTGATCAGGAGATACAGCCTACTGTAACAATACGGTGATCAGGAAATACAGACTATTGTAACAATACGGTGATCAGGAGATACAGCCTACTGTAACGATACAGTGATCAGGAAATACAGACTATTGTAACAATACGGTGATCAGGAGATACAGCCTACTGTAACAATTATAAGTGAAGATAATGTCAAGTTGTGTAAACTGACTAATGAGAAGCAGCCAGCAGCTGGAACTGTCTTATCATGGTCTTAGGCAGTCAGGCAGTGTTTTATCCACAGGGATAATTGTATAGGAACTGGGGATACTGTATGAAGTTTGCAGATCAAACTTAATTCAGAGATGGAGCATAAACAATGTGGGAAGGAAGATGGAAATGCATTATCCACTAGGAAGCGTTAAGTGGCAGCATTTGCTAGAGCCAAAAAAAATGTGTCCAGTAAGTTATTAAAACGAAAGACTAATGGTGAAGAGATTTACAAAAAGAGACTGTAATTTGGACAGGCATGCGAGATGGGATAAAAGTATTGAATCAGTGGACATTATAGCTCTGATGTACATTCACTATTACAATTAGATAGTGAACATTTTTCTGATGTGACTATCAGACCATTTTCATTGCAACAAAAGCTCTTCAAATAGTAGAGGAAAAAGAGAAATTTCCCAGTGGAATAGATATATAATAGTACTGCTGACAAAAAAAAAAGATTTGAGGTACAATTTAAAATGGATATTCTTATTGAGAAAGATATTCATAACTATTTGCAGACATATACAAAGTTCATCATACTGTCAACAAAGTTTCTGATGAACACAGTTTATAGAGTAGAGAGTGAAAACTGTTTGCTACATTAATGGAATTTAATAAATTGTAAAGTATGTTTTATGCATTATCAATGTTACTGATGTAAGGATACTGTATGCTTTAATGGACAGCATAAAGTGTGTTATTTTAACGATGATGACAATCATTTAATTAATGAATGTACTGAAAGAAAATGTAGTCAACGTGGCCATAAAATATATGTAGCTTAGAATTGTATCTCATATTGTAAGAATTGTGAAAAGGGGTGACACTGGTGGTATAGTTGCCACAGTAGAGAATAGGAAAATGCAGAAGTAAGGCAAATAATGCAACGGAAGGAACAAGAAGTGGTCACACAAGTGTATGTGCAATGAGATACACAAACAAATATGGATGAACAGGAAGTTCTAGAGTGAGAAAAATAAAGGGGAATGGTTAAAAGAAGGGGAAGATATTGTGAGTTCTGGGAAAAAAAACAGATAGCGCCAAGCAAGGTAAGAATAAAGCTGCATGCATAGGAGAGAAAGTGAAGAATAGAAAGAGAAGAAAACACCTTGAGACACAGACAGGTACAACAAAGGAAATGAGCAATTTCTCCATCTTTCTGTTAATGTGAACATAAGATTTACTGTTTTGCAGTAATGTAGAAAAATTTGTTCTACTATGGTAAATGTGTTAGGTATCAGATCTCAGTCTTTAGAATACAGCGAACATTTCAGGATCCCGTGGTGAAATAGAATCGTATGGGGTTTGAGTAAAGACTGCTGCTCTAGGATGGCAATAACAATAAATATATCCAAAATAAAGATTTTTTTAACACTAGATCCAGGAAGGATGGATTTAGTTGATTGTAATATCAAAGAAGCAGTATTGCATTCACTTTTGGTACTGGATGATTGGAAAGCCTTGGCTCTATTCCTATTCCAGATGATCATATTAATTTTTCATTAATGGCACTACAATGCAGCATTAGGGAGTGCTGCACTCCAAAGCTTGCTAAACCAATGTCTTTCTGAGTTAGTGGTAACTCAGGCAGATATAAAAGATCCCATGGCATTTATCTATAAGAAAAGGAGAAAGAATAATATATATATATATTGTGAAATGTTAGGGATTTTTTCCAGATATCAGGTATGGGTTTTTTCTCCATGGACCTGTTAATCACGATCAAAATAGGGTAGGTAAGAAAGTCATTTGCTATTGAAAAATACTGTGCAGGCAGGTTGTCATCAGTTACTGTAGTGAGTTTAAGCTTTTGCAATAATGTTTTGATGGCAGAAGTTGGGACTAAAGTATGATGGAACTCTGGGATGTGAGATGGTTTGTAGGAGAGGAGAGTAGAGTGGACAGGTTATGGTTAGTGTGAGAGATGCTTGACTGCATGAAATGTGTCTTGAATTGTTTGGTGATGAAATCATTCTGGCTATAGGTGGTAGGGGATGGTTGAGATGGGTACCCTGTGTGTAGTAGGTTGTAATGGAGGACTGGAAATGTTTGGGGGTATTGATGTGGGAGTCTTTGTGTGGAGTGTAATAATTCATTTTGTCAAATCTAATGAGTTTTTGGTACGGTTACATAATTCTTTAAAGTCATGAGGTTTTGACTGGGCTTTATTTTTCAGCCAAGATATCCATACTTTGTATTGTTTCTTTGGAGAGCCATGCGGCAGGGTTGTATTTAACTCGTTTTTGTCTGGTTGGAAAAAATTGGTTTAGAGTGCTAAGGAAAATGTTATTGAAATATTCAGTAAATGCAATTCTGTAGTCTTACTGAGTGAATGAATATTTGCTTGTTAAACTTTGTTACATTATAGACTGTGTTAACATGGTGAATTTTGGGGTTTGTATAGGACAAAACCAGTGCCTAAGCTCAAGTTGAATAGGTTAGGTATTTTTCATTTTAGAGGGTAACTTTAGCAAGTGTTTTTGATTCTGTGGAATATATGAGCTTTGTGTAGTTGTTTCAGGGGTAAATTTGCATTGAAATTGTTTGTTTGCTAGTACGTTGGCTATCTCTACTTGATTTGAGTAGGGAGTGCCATTTTGGATAAGTTCTGACTAAAGTTGGATGTTATTCCTTTGTTTCCTAATGTGATTAAAGGAAGATTTTTCACTGTCTTAATCTGCTGACGTTAATCCAAGTTTGTGGGATGTCTTTGCTTTCCTGATGGTGTTTTGTAGTTCCTTCAATAACTTTTCAATGTTTACCTTGAAATTACTATTATTATTTTTTTTGGTATACAGTTTAAGAATATTTTTTATATTGTTTTATTTTTATAAATGGATCACCGGGTTGGTTTACTTTTAAAATTCATATTTTGTTTGCTTCTAGCAGGACAGCCAGGTCAATGCATTTATCTAGGTGCACATAGAGCTGGTCTGTGTAACTATTTGTTACATCAGTGTCTTGAGTAATATTGTTAAACCTGAATTTTGAGATTTCATCACAGAATTGTAGCAGTTTTTTACTTTTGAAGTCTCAGAACTTTGTGATGTTTCCATGTACCTGGCATACTTCTTGCCCTAGTCACCAACCATAGCTAATTCATAGCTCCTCCTACTCTAACTCCACACCCATACCTATACTTACTCATCACTACCCCGCCTCCACCCCTTATCAACAAACACAACTAATAGCTTCCAAACAACCACAATGCAAGTCCCACTACCCTTGCTCCTACTAGCCCTCACCTCCCTTACCTACACTACAACCATACAAACTAACCTACCCCTAGACATCACCTCATTCCATACAACACATACTGGAAAACACACCACCTCCCACATAAGCTTTACAGTCTATCCAACACTATTTTCCACTAATATTATGCTACACACTTCTAACATTCATCTACCTACTACTATCAATAGGAAAGAGTATGCCTATCACTCTCAAACCTAACCTATGTTATCAAACACATATTCAAACTCAGCAAAAGCCTCCTCATAGCTGGCAACATACACCCAGACCCAGAACCCTCCTTCACTGACCTTCCATTTAGAGCTCACTCCGATCTCCTAATAATTAATATCAACATAAGAAGTATTTCAAATAAACTAGAAGACCTGCATGCTTTTATTACTCATTCCTCCCCTGACATTGTAACCATTACCGAAACCTGGCTGAAACCACATACCCCTAGCGATGAGATTCTACCACCAGGTTACAACATCTTAAGGCTAGATAGAAAAAATAGGAAGGGTGGTGGAGTTGAAATTCTATTCAAAAACAAAACAAACCTCCAGCCATTTCATACCCCTCTACCAGCATTTCAAAATGCCGAAACCATAGGCCCTATTCTATCAATAAACAATGAAAAAAAAAATTAACATCCTTTGTTGCTACATTCCTCCTGGGAATAACTCCCCAGCCATAGAAGAGCTCCTTCAATGCCTGAATCAAAATGCCCCGCAAGAAGCAATCTTTTAGGTGACCTCAATACTGACTGGTAAACCTGCATCTCCAAAAACCATGCCAACAGTATTAACCTCTACAATTTCACACAACTAATTCAAGACCCCACCAGAATAGATAAGAAAACCCATAAACAAACCATTATTGACTGGACACTAGTAAATAGCCCCAAACATCACTATCGGGTTAGATCCTTACCAGATGTACTCAGTGACCATCTCCCCACTTTCCTCCTTAGGAAACGAACCAACACCCCTAAACCCATAACCTATAGATACATCAGGGATGATCGTAACTTAATCCCAGACAACCTAAGCAAACTTCTTCACCAATATAACTGGCTCCCTCTAAAAACTCTACACCTAGATCAGGCAGTAGACTACTTTAATAATATATAAATATCTCAGTTCTAAATTCCATTACACCAGTAAGAAAGAGAAAAACCAAAGCAAACTATGCACCGTGGTTAAGTTGGGACACAAGAGCCCTTCTAAAAACCAGAGACAAGACCTGGAAGCAATGGAAACAAGACAACTCTGATCATACCAAGCAAAAGTATAAACAACTTAGGAACTTAGTCAAAAAACAAACCAAACTAGACAAACAAAACTGCTTCCTAGATCTCCAAAACAAATACTCAAAAATCCCCAAAAATGTTGGCATTCTGTCAACATCCTACTAAAACTAGGAACAATTGCTACCTCCACCCCCACCTCCCCATATACTAACAGCAAAGACATAGCCTCCCAGCTTAACTCTCACTTCATAAACTCAATCCAAACTCTGTCCAACCAGCTAATAAACACTAATACCTCATCTACCACAACTGCTGAGAACACTCCTGGCAATACTACCAACCGACCATCCTTCTCCCTCTCTCCAGTCCCTCCATCAAAAATTAGAAACCTCCTCCTCAAACTAAAACCTGCCATGCTAGCTGCAGATGGTATACCTGCTAACTTCCTAAGAATAGCAGCTGCCTCTCTTTCTTACCCAGTATCATTCCTAATAAACAGGTTCATTTAGGAAGCTTATGTTCCACAACTATGGAAAATATCCTACATTATACCTCTTCAAAAGAAGGTAAATCTTACGACTTTTCCAACTATAGGCCAATAGCTATTCTTTCCCCCTTATCTAAGCTCCTAGTGAAATGCATATATTCACAAGTTATGCAATTCCTAGACACAAATAAGCTTCTCTCATCCACCCAACACAGTTTCTGCCCTCACCATAGTACAACTTCTGCTCTTCTCTCATTCACCGATCTGGTTAATCAACATAGAAACAACAACAACTATGTATCTGCTGCCTTTTTAGACCTCTCAAAAGCATTCAACATGGTCTTACACCCTAAATTACTGGATGCCCTTCATTCTCTATCCTTTACTTACCCTACCATCTCCTGGTTCAATAGCTACCTATCAAACAGACAACAATCTGTACAATGGTGCAATGAACTATCCCCTCCTCTCCCTAACTCTATAGGAGTACCACAGGGCTTAATATTAGGCCCACTACTTTTCTCTATCTTTACAAGCAATCTATATACCTCCTCCAAGCAAGCCTCACTAATTCAGTACGCAGATGATTCCACTCTCATCTGTGCAGCCCCATCTGTCAACACCCTACAACAACTAGCTCAAGAATCATTCTCTGCTATTGAAACTTGGATCACTGACATCCAACTTATTCTTAATCCTAACAAAACCAAACTTCTGCTGTTCGCACCTAATAAAACAAAATACTCCCCCTCTGCTTCCTCTGTCTCATCTAGAAATGGCACTATCATCTCTCCATCCACCCACCCACACAAAACTCCTAGGAACTGAAATAGACAACAACCTATCATTTGATCTTCACATAGCGCAAACCATTCAAAAAGTTCATAAGAAAATGGGAACCCTATACAGGCACAAAAACTATCTCACAGAAAAAGCACGGATCACCCTAGCTCAAACTCACCTCCTATCAACACTTACTTATGCCACACCAATCCTAACCCACACTAAGAAATCAGATCTGGATAAGTTAAGAGTCATGCTACAACAAAATTGCTAAATTTGCCAGCAATTCCCCCTTTAGAACTCACCACTGCCAAGTACTAAAAGACATTCAATGGCTTGAATTTCCTAACTTACTAACTTACCAACAACTCACCTACGTCTTTAACATCAGAAACTACCCAGACAAAACTCCAGCCCTCAGTAAGCTAATAACCTCCCACTCTTCCAGTCACTCTCTACGCTCATCCAATAAACCCCTCCTCAGTGTTACTACTGCTAACAACACTGCAGGAAAAGCCCTTTATTCCCACATCATAGCTAAAAAATGGAACATTCTCCCCACCAATATAACCTCCACAACAACAAACACAAACTTCAAAAAATTACTCAAATCTCATCTCAGGACAACTTGGAATTGTTCTTGTATCACTTGACAATCTCTATAAATTCTCTTGTCTTCTACCAAACTACTCCAGTCTAGAATACACACTATTCTATTCATACAGAAATACTAACTCTTATACCAAACTGTTCTTTGTACTCCTTTCTGTACATACTTAGTAAAACTGTAAGCAGTACATACTACCTTTGTTAAAATTATTTCTAACTGTATTTCAGTCCTGCAAAACATGTTAACTATTGTGAACAAATTTTTGAATATATCTGTCTGAACCTTTGTAAATATTAATCAAACTGTATCTCAGTCCTGCAATGCCTGTTAACCTATTGTTAACCAAGTTATGAATATCTCTGTTTGTAAATAATTTTCTGTATTACCAGTTTGTATATTTCTCATTGAATTGTGGAGCATTTCTCCCCAGGCCTCCACTGAAAATGGGCCTGGTCCAGCTGGATTTTCCTGGTAAACAAATGTAAAATAAATAAAATAAAAAAGATATTGTGATGCTAGACCATTTTCTGGGGTATGTAGGGTTCGTACTAACTAAATAAGAAAATGAAAAGGTTACAGAGATGTAGTAAAACTGGATGGTATTTATTGTACAAGGGATGGTACTGAAGTGCTGGGCGTAGAACTGGAGGTATGCAAGTTAGTACTAAGCAATGGGATGGGAATTTGAGAAAAACAAGAGAAATAAAACAGTTATGTACAACTTTTAAGTTGTCTTTTTTGAAGTAAGTGTGTTCAGTTTACTCAGCTATATTTGATAGCTTATTCAGGGAAATATTTATGTTTCCTGCTATAAGAGAAGGAGTTACTGGAAATTGTAATTAAAAAAGAAGAATGGAGTCTAAGGACACTAAATCTACTATTATATTTGTCTTCATTACATGTGCATTTGGTATTAACACGTTCCTTCTGAGGCAGGTATACTCATGGGAAGTCAGAGTTGCTCTGTATTTTGTAAAATCATATTTGTCTTTATAGGAGGCTTTCTATTACTCCTGAAATGAGAACTTTTATCAGCAAATTCAAATTGCAATATCTGACTTCATGCCACATACACTTACTTACAACAATGGCATTTGTGTGCCATAGCATGCAGTATATCTATATCACAGGAAAAAATCATAGCTGCATTTGGAAAATTTTGAGAAAAAAAAGGGATTTTTCAATCACGCCAGATGATCTTTGCTTAAACTTTTTTCATGTTTTCAGAAATAATCAGTATCTTAAAGTAACCATGTTCACAGTAAGATTTCCAATTGCTAATAAACTAAAAATATCAGGCATCCAAGTTTTTACATTTAGTAACTAGTAACACACCACAGTTTCCTTTACTTTGCACAGACTGCTGTCTCTTCTATGGCCCTCATTTCCCTGAGTGCAAAAACCCCACATGATGCCCTTCCTCCAATCATGTCTATATTCCAATTTCATATGTAAATGCAGTCAATTGGTGATTCACCACTCAGGTGTGCTCTCCAGGTACATTAACTGTCTCCTGATGCATTTTTGTTTCTATTTTTTAGCAGTCCCAAAGCTGGGAAGTGTGTGTGTGTGTGTGTGTGTGTGTGTGTGTGTGTGTGTGTGTGTGTGTGTGTGTGTGCGTGTGTGTGTGTGTGTGTGTCTGCCTGTCTGTCTCTACGTGTGTGTGTATCTCTGTCCGTATGTCTGTGTCTACATGTATGTCTTATGTGTATCTCTGCCTACCTGTCTCTGTGTGTGTGTGTGTGTGTGTGTGTGTGTGTGTGTGTGTGTGTGTGTGTGTGTGTGTGTGTGTGTGTGTGTGTGAGCATGTGTGCACATGCATGTGTGTCTACTTCTGAAGATGAATGCAAATGAAGTGTAAAGTGGGTTGCACTGTATATGTATGAGACCAACAAGCAAAAATATGTTACTTTGGCTATTAGAATTACAGTGTCTGTGAGGTATGAGGAGAATGACACAATTCTGTCATGCTGGAACATGTAGGGATTGTGCAGTTGAAATGTGCTTGCAGATGATTATGAAAATTATGAAATATTTTTATTAATAACATTAACATGGAGTGTGATAGTGTTGTGCTAGGAGGGTCTGTGCAAGCAGTGGTAGTCAAACAAAAATATTGCAGTAAGAGATTCTGTATAACAATATTTTATTATCAATACCAATATCTAATTAATGGTGGGCCTTGCTTTGGCATTCAAGTTGACATTTACAAGCTGACACAGTCTGGTAGGTTTGTACTGTGAAACAATGACTGTGGGATGTACAGGCCTGGAACTAATAAAGAATGAAAATATAATAGTTTCCTTTGATATTACAATGGGGGGTGATACTACCATATTGGAAACTTATTAACAGGGGTGTATTATTACAAAAAACAACAGTAAAATGTGGGAGTTCACATGAAGAAGTTGACTTATGTTTGTCTGAAACACAAGGTGTCAGTATTAGCAAAGTTTCACTATTAAGGCTCATATTGCAGGAATGTTATGTCATGCACGGGAGCAGTATATGTTTTGGAGAATGAACACAGTGGAGACTAGAAAATTATTTAAACACATAGCAATGGAAACATAGTCAGACATATAACTATTTATTTCATGTGCACTATATTAATATTAACACTATTCTAATATTCTGACTAATATCTGTTGATGATTAAGGTATGTGTTAGGAATCCAAGTGGTATCTCCAAGCTGAAAGGAAATGGCAGCTATCCACAGTGAAAATATAATTATGGAATGTGCAAGGCTTCGGTTACTAAAGAGTATTTGCGAAATATCATAACAATAATGTAATATTTCCCACTACTTGCAATAATAAATTCTAAATGGAGTGTATCTGTCATGTTATGGGGGACCTATGCAGCAGTGAATATTAGAAAACAAATTATGATAAACACACTTGGACAAAACAAATACAGGAAAAACTGTAAAAATATAACTATTATTTTGGTACACTATTTTAATATCAATATTATTATTCTAATATTGTCTAATGTTGTCACTACTATCTCATGAAAAGCATGTTATGGGTTAGGAAGCAAGATGGAATCTGAATACTGAAAGGATATGATAGGTAACCTCAGTAAAACATCACTCCGGGATGTACAATGCTTGAGCTAAGGAAGAATGTTTCTAAGTTGCATTAATGAAACACACTTGATGAGTGATATGATGATGGAAGGGGGCCAAAAACACAAGCAGACAGTATTAGAAAAAAAAAAAGAAATGACATACTTTGGTAAGACAAACACAGCTGTACACATTACTATTTGTTTGAGGTATCCTGTGTATTAATGATATTTTTCTGATATTAAGTTTGATATATCATAACAAGATTTGCTTGGCATGTACACTGAAGCAGTCAGCATGAATTATACAAGGCTAGAGTTATTAAGGATGGTTTGCAAAAAAAATATGAAAATTATAACATAACTTTTTTGCAAGTTTGAAAACTATAACACGTTTTCCTTATTTACATTAATTATGCAGAAATGGAGTGTGTGATATAGTGTTTTTGGGATGGCATATGCAAACCAAGGGTATTACTTAAAATTGGCATTAAAACATTATGGGTAATTTTAAGGCTTCCAGAGATTTGGTAAAAGAGTTATGATTAGTAGCTATATTTTCATATTTTATTTTATTTTTTATTTTATTTGACATTTGTTAACTGGATAAGTCCAACTGGGCAGCAGAGCCCCTTTTCAGCAGAGACCTGAGGAGAAAAGTTCCACAGATAAACAATACAAAACACAAACCAATACAATATTCACATACACGTGTATATACACACATGAGAAACAGAATGCAACATATAAATGAATGAATAAATGAATAATGAAAGTTTAAACAGCTATGGTACATATTAAGTATATAAAATATAATCTAAAAAGTTAGATTCTGTCTAACAATTACCATCACAGACAAATTCAAGGTTGGTAGAACTGGAATATTGGAATTAATATTGTAAAACATGGGTGGCCTAAAGGCAAACAAATGTTGTCATCTTATGCATAACATTATGGCTTGACAATCTTCCTGTTGATAATTGCCATCTAACATGCATGGTTTTATAGATTATTTTTGTTTTGAGATGTTGCAAAAATATGATATGCATAATTACAAAAAAGCAATATGCTTCTTGTGACGATTGGGGAGAGATGGGCGAAGGCTACCAGCCTAGTCAAATAGAATTTGATATATAATTCTGGCATTTGTAAATAAATGTAAAATACAGGCATCTTTTCTTGAGTGTAAAATAATATTGTGAAATGTGGAACTGAAAAATATGTGACAACATTGCACTCTACTGGCCCAGTGAAGCATGTTGTGACCCTTTCATGTTAGAATTTGGCTCCAATGCTTCTGGATGAAGGCTTCATGCCCATTGTTTTAAGGCTAAAGTTTATGACCAGAATTTAGATGTGGAATGTGCTTTATTGCTCTGCTTTCTGTTAGAATATACATGTGAAATGACTTATATTGTTGTAAGTTTCTGAGCAGGTGTTAGATTGCTAAATAATGCAGTTTGTGGCCTGAGAACTCAGACCAGGTGTTAAGATGATGCAATATGAATACTGGGAAAGCCTAAGTGTCAAAAATGATGTAATTTGGGAGGGCCTTAGAGACGTTTGTTAGTAATGTTGAAATACTATTTCTCACAAGAGACGGAGCATTTTGATCTTGGATATCTAACTCAGCACTCTGTCTAAGCTCACTTGTAAGTTTTAGCACTGTGATTTCTTGTAGGAATAGTTAAAGCTAGTAAAGATTATTTAGGTATTTTTCTTTGAAATCAGACCTGTCCTGCTGTATTATTTTAAGTTTCTGTGTGATCTCTGAACTCTTAGATATCTCTGCGGTGTAGTAGTTTTGTCTTGTGTTTTTATTATTTATTATTAAATATTTTTAACCTTTACCTGTGGCTAGTTTGTGTAGAGATAAGCTCTAGAGTACATTGCATATTTATAGAGTTTACTGTCTAAGCCCTTCTAATAAGCCTTAAACTGAATAGTGACATTACCATTGGATAATAATATTGCACAGTAATAATTGGACACCCTTTTAAGGGCCTTTTAGTAGCTGATATTATTAACTGGGTGGTGGCAGTAATTACTACCGTATAGTCTGGGTAAAGGGGCACAGCTGGAGAATCTGTGTCAGCCTTTCCCAGGAGTGTCTGTGAAGTTGTATAAATACTTATGAACCAAGAATTAATGCCAAAACCAAAGACTGAGTTCCACTGTTGGAATCCACACGACCAGGAGCAACCAGGTTTCGCCAAACACCTTTATTTCACAACATAAACGCCTTTATTCCACAACATGTATTCAATGCATTTTCGTCCTAAGACCAAGGACTTCTTCAGACAAATTACAACTAATTCATTTAGTTTAAATACATACTCCTTGTTAAAAACAATTATCAAACCCCCCAATAAAAAACATTTCATGGGTTTTAAATGAACTAATCATTTTATACTCCTCATTAATATTTATGACTTCATACCACATTGACCTTCCCCTTAAAACCTATCTCATTAGCGTTACTACTTTAACTAAAAAGTGTTTGAGTGTTCTTTTATTTTTCAAAGTGTCTAGTGCTTTATTTCCTAACCATTTATTACCACATTTCTTAATTCATATATAAAAACTATATAAAAAATCTTTTTTATTTAAATAAATATTTAAAAATCATACCAATTATAAAAATTCATATTAAAATTTATATATAAAAATGAATGTTTGGGAATTTATAATAATCAAATGTAATATTTTGCCATGTATGTTATTGTGTACAAATGGTTTATATACGCCCTCTAGTGTCTATATGTTGAATTTTCGTTTTCTTTATATTTTGTTGGCTCTCAATCTTAGTAGTGGGGTAATAGTCAAAAATTCATTCATACCAGGTTTGGTGTTTGCATCCAAGTTGACTTGCCACCAAAGCTCTTTGCTTTCTAATATTTCCTCCCATAAACCACCTCTTATATTAGGTTTAATTTGATCCAGTACAAAAAATTCAAACTTGTACTCTGTACAACTTGTGGTATGCTTGTAAAGTGCATTAGTGTGTTTACCTCTGGAAATGTCATATGTATGTTCATATATCCTTCTCTATCTCATTAGTAACGCTAATGAGATAGGTTTTAAGGGGAAGGTCAATGTGGTATGAAGTCATAAATATTAATGAGGGGTATAAAATGATTAGTTCATTTAAAACCCATGAAATGTTTTTATTGGGGGTTTGATAATTGTTTTTAACAAGGAGTATGTATTTAAACTAAATGAATTAGTTGTAATTTGTCTGAAGAAGTCCTTGGTCTTAGAACGAAAACGCATTGAATACATGTTGTGGAATAAAGGCGTTTATGTTGTGAAATAAAGGTGTTTGGCGAAACCTGGTTGCTCCTGGTCGTGTGGATTCCAACAGTGGAACTCAGTCTTTGGTTTTGGCATTAATTCTTGGTTCATTGGTTATTTTGAGTGCCACTTTTTACAGTTTTCTTGGTCAAGTAAGAGTTGAACTATTGACTGTGTTTCCCACGTACTGTTTCGGTAACAGTATGAATACAGAAGGGCAAGAAGAAGCTGGGCAAACCAGGAGGTTGATTGGACAGCTCACTGAGCTGATAGATTTGCTCACTCCGTTGTGCGTGAAACTTGTAACTGGAAATGGGCGTACGTCGGAAGGAGGAGAAGAAGCGGAAGAAGCAGTTAGACCGAAAATAAAGAGAAAAAGGGAGCTTATTGGTGACCGTTTCAGAACCGGCGACCTGGAAGACATTGGATTAACTGACTTCAATCCCATGGACACTCCTAAGATCTTCGAAGGGGGAAATAGTGATGGCGAGAATTGTGACAACCCCTACGACGTTATGGGTGCTAAACCCAGAGACGGGTCTGGAGTTACACGCAAAGGTACTGTTTTCAACAGTGAGCAAAACCAATCTATTAACGAATGGTTGAAAAAAGACTTCACATTTAAAAGTAGCAAAAAGGACAATAATATACATGATAATAACCATATTGATGGTAATGTATACGTAGTTAAATTAGATAGAATATATAGCGTTATGATGAAATACAGAATACTTAGTATAGAGAATTCTTATTTGCACGAGTGTTTGAGAAGGGAATTTGTACCTAAGAGTTTGAGGGTGTACAAATACCCTAACAATGTAATGATGGGTACGCATTTTCATAAAGAACTAGTAAAAGTGTTTAATAATTGTGGACTTGAAATTATGAAACTGATTATTGCAGACAATGAATGTAAACAAAAGGAATTGGGGAAAGAGATAGATGAACTTGACAAATGTATTAAAATGGATTTAATACATGGCATTAAAGAAGAAAGAGATAAATATATGAATATTAGAAGGGATATTGATGTTAAATGTGAAAATATAATACAACGTAAGTTAGGTAAGTTAAGTAGGGACATTAAAGAATATGAGAATAATATAAGTTACCCACACCCTAAAAATCAAAGTAATGAAATGAATGGTTTCAAAAGAAAATGGAACAACAAACATTTTGAAACCACAAGGAATGGTGGCAACATATATGAAGAAGAATGGGGTGAGAACTTATATGATATAGAATTTCCCCCTTTGGTGAATAATGAATGGAATTCCAATGACAATCAACCCTATAGGGGAAATTTTCAGAAGAGGGGGGGGAGAAGAGGCAGAGGGAGACGTTATACATGAATACCCCCTTGTCTGAAATGAATGGTCAAAGTAGCTTAATAAAATGTGACTAAAATGTCAAATACACTTATTTAGACTTCAGTATTTATAATTTCAGTAGTTTGGTTTTAACTACTGAGCATTTTTCACTTCTCAGCAAAGGTTTAAAATACATACCGATGTTTAAAGGTGATTCTATACAAACTATACTTGACATCATGTTATTTATAAGAAAAATTAACCTTGATATTCTAGCTTCAAGGGCTGGTATAAAGAACGATGAAGGAATAGAAAGGGGTTTATATAGAAAATCCACCTACAATCCACCCCTATTACCCCAGTTAAAAAATTTTGAAAATGTGTTGATAGATGGAGTAAGGAAAAGGGGTAATAAAATATGGGTTAAACACAATTTGACCATGGAAGAAACAGTATGTTTGGAAGAATCGAGTAATAATAACATGGTCAGAATTATGAAACCCCATAAAGGAGGGGGAATTGTCATAATGGAAAAAATAATATACGATGGCAAAATGAATACCATTCTGAAGGATGATAAAGTGTATACAGTGGTTTCTCTTAATGAGATCAATGTAGCACATAAACGGATTGACAATATGCTTCAAGATTTTCTTAATGAGGAAGTCATAGATTATAAAACATTTAAATATTTGGAGGTATGTAAACCTAGGTTGGCAACAATATTTGGAATTCCAAAAATCCACAAAAATATGGGTAACCCCCCATTGAGACCCATAGTGTCAGCTGAAGGTGCTAAAACAGTCCCAATGGCAAAATTTGTGGATTACAAAACAAAACACATATGGATTAACAACCCTGTATTACTTAAAGATTCTTGGGATTTATTGGATAAATTAAAAGCTGTTCCGTATTCGGAGGACATTCTTTTTATCACCATTGATATCATTGATGTATTCAGTTGTATTCCCCATGGTGAAGGGATGGAGTTATTTGAGGAAAGTGTCTTTGGTGACAAAAGACTTAGGCACACAGATAAAATAGCTTGTGTGGCATTCATGGACACTGTATTAAAATATAATTTCATAACATTTGAGGGGGAATATTATCAGCAAAAGACAGGTGTATCTATGGGGGCAGCGTGTGCCCCCACTTATGCTAATATTGTGTTGGCCAAGTGGGAGGAGAAATTTATAACAAAGTCTGAATTTAGTAAATATTGGCAGCTATATCACAGATTTTTGGATGATATTGTCATCCTTTGGGTTGGGGGTCATACTAGGTTTTTGGAATTTTTTGAATATTTAAACCAAACTACTATTTTTTTAAAATTTACTTACAATATAAGTACTGAAACACTAAAATACCTGGACGTAGAAATATATAAAAAGAATGGAAAGTTTGAGAGCAAAGTATTTAGGAAAGACACATACGTAAATTCTTTTCTACATTACAACAGCGCTCACCCCTTACATAGTAAAAGAAATATTGTCAAGGGACAATTTGTAAGGGGTTCGAGGATGACCAGTGATAATGAAGATTTTGATGTCGAATGTAAGAAGTTGGAAAAAATGTTTATAGAACGTGGTTATCCATCAGTTTTTGTACAAAACATTAGAGACGAAGTAGAAAGGGGTAGGAAAGAAAGATTTATACCCATTATAACTAATGGAGTTCAAGTGGGTGAAATCATCCCAAGTATGGACATAAAAAAGAAAAAACTGGACCAAGATGTATATAAAAGAAGTCTAGTACTGGAATACAATGTTTCTAATCAAAAACTGAATGAATTTTTGAATAAAGAATGGGAAAAATTTTCCTCTCTTACAGACATAGAGGAAATAAACAATATACAGCCAAAAATAGTATATAAAAATTCCCGGAATATAAGAAATATATTGGAAAAGAATTTTCAATTTACAAATAAAGGTAAAAGCAAAGATAGGGGGAAAAAAACAGGCACGTACAAATGTGGTAGATGTCAGCAATGTCCATACATTATTAACAAAGGAGAGATATATGTGGAGAGCAGAAAGAGATGGCTAAAAAGTAGGGGTTACTATAATTGTGAAAGTAAGGGAGTGGTTTACCTTGTCATTTGTCAAAAATGTCAGTCCTTCTATGTGGGTAAAACGGAAAGGCATCTAAAGAGAAGGATATATGAACATACATATGACATTTCCAGAGGTAAACACACTAATGCACTTTACAAGCATACCACAAGTTGTACAGAGTACAAGTTTGAATTTTTTGTACTGGATCAAATTAAACCTAATATAAGAGGTGGTTTATGGGAGGAAATATTAGAAAGCAAAGAGCTTTGGTGGCAAGTCAACTTGGATGCAAACACCAATCCTGGTATGAATTAATTTTTGACTATTACCCCACTACTAAGATTGAGAGCCAACAAAATATAAAGAAAACGAAAATTCAACATATAGACACTAGAGGGCGTATATAAACCATTTGTACACAATAACATACATGGCAAAATATTACATTTGATTATTATAAATTCCCAAACATTCATTTTTATATATAAATTTTAATATGAATTTTTATAATTGGTATGATTTTTAAATATTTATTTAAATAAAAAAGATTTTTTATATAGTTTTTATATATGAATTAAGAAATGTGGTAATAAATGGTTAGGAAATAAAGCACTAGACACTTTGAAAAATAAAAGAACACTCAAACACTTTTTAGTTAAAGTAGTAACGCTAATGAGATAGGTTTTAAGGGGAAGGTCAATGTGGTATGAAGTCATAAATATTAATGAGGAGTATAAAATGATTAGTTCATTTAAAACCCATGAAATGTTTTTATTGGGGGTTTGATAATTGTTTTTAACAAGGAGTATGTATTTAAACTAAATGAATTAGTTGTAATTTGTCTGAAGAAGTCCTTGGTCTTAGGACGAAAATGCATTGAATACATGTTGTGGAATAAAGGCGTTTATGTTGTGAAATAAAGGTGTTTGGCGAAACCTGGTTGCTCCTGGTCGTGTGGATTCCAACAGTGGAACTCAGTCTTTGGTTTTGGCATTAATTCTTGGTTCATTGGTTATTTTGAGTGCCACTTTTTACAGTTTTGTTGTATAAATACTTATCTCAAAGTGTGTGTGTGTTGTGTCAGCTACTTGGCAGGGACACAAAGCAGTGGTTGGACAGAGAGGGTACTGGAGGTTTTAGCTTGCCCAGCTAGGCTGAGACCTGGACCCTATAGCTGTGCCAGTGGGGAGTCTTATTGGGGGCCTGGTAAGCAAGGGAGCAACCAGCCCCAGACTGACTGTGATCTCTGTGTGCACTTAAGGGAAATTGTACTTTACTGTGTGTACTAGTTATCCTTTCCTTTTCTCTTCTAGGAGACGACCTCACTGGTGTTAGTGGTGAGGATTGAGACTCCTTGATTGCTGGGCCAGGGCATGGTCATCACACTTCTCACTCTTGTCATATTTCACTGGAAAGCTCTCAAACAGAAAAACACTTCACTCACTGATATATTGGGTCAGTCTTGCATGTTTATAACAATATAACTCTTTGTTAGACCATAATAATTATATATATTTTTAGGTAAAATACCATTTTTCCTTAACAAATACAGAATATGAATTCAGTGGTACTAGGCAGCATTTTGTCACTAACGTCAGTGGTGTTATCATCATCATCTAACAGCTTTCATATTTTGCATTTTTTGTAACAAGTGTAGTTTATGAGATATTGTAAATTGGGTCCAGTTTGTAAATTTGAAATACTGAAATCTCGAATTTCAGTATTTCGAACTTACAAAGCCGCATACTCACATTTCCAAAACCGGCAGAAGTGCAAAATTCAAAATACCGAAGCACGGATATTTTGAATTTCTGGTTCTGGTGGTGCGGTATTTGGATGTTTGGGTTTAATTTTGGTAAGTTTGTGTGTGTGTAAGTATGTTGGTTAGGGGTTTAGTGTGTGTAAGTGTGTGTTGTGACTGTTATGTGTGTGTTTGAGGGACTGTAAGATGTGTGTGTGTATGAGTTTCATTTGTGTTTCTGTTTGTGCGATCTCAGAGTTAGAATATATAAATAGGGAGGGTGTGGAGGTGCAGCCCACAACATGGAGGGTGCAGGGGGCTTGCCCCCCATTTACATGTAGTTTAGATTAACTTGTTTGATTGTGGGGTGGAGTTTTGTGTATGTTTATGTGTGTACTGCATGTGTAGCGTAAGTTCGGGATTTCGAATTTCGCTGTTGTGTATTTTCGAATTTGTAAGTTGTGGTTGGGTTTTCAGCTTTGTGGTTTTGAAATACTGAAATTCAAGATTTAAGTATTTCAAAATTTCAAAGTTGACCCTGTAAATCATATGAGGTGTGCTCTCAAAAGTGAACATGGGAGAAAACCTTTCTGGAAACATATCATTTTCTAACTTGAAAGACTTCAGAAACCAAAGGGATGGTAGGCAGACTTTTATAAAAGAAATATGAGGAACTCTGGAAAATAAAAGGAAAAAAGAAAAAAACAAAGTGTTGGTTGCAGAAGGAGATGTAGGTAAATGTTATACAAATGTCTATTATGGAAAACAGATATGAAAACTTTATCAGAGGAGGTTTGGCCAATATGGCGAACTGACAGCAGCAATTGGTGAAAGTTCTGTGACTGAAAACTTCTCTCTGACTGAAAATATAATCAAACATTTGGAAACACTTGTTATTCAATTGTATTCACTAATAATCAGAGAAAAGATTTATTGCTTCAGGTTTTTCAAAGGGTGTAATTTTTCTGTCACAACTGTAGCTGTTTGAGTAAGAGAGAGGAGACTTCAACTTGAGCCACTGAAGAAATGGTACTCAGGATTCTTGTGTTAAAAAAGACATATAGTCACTAATATCTAGTATGCAGGATATATTACTGAAAATAGACAAAATGGATACCAAACTAGAAAGTTTCAAAGAAGAGACCTGAAAGAAGATGGAACATTTTGAAATTCTTATGAAACAACAATGTACACAAATCAGCAGTAAGGAAGAAACTTTATGATCAGAAAGTAAGAATAACTGAAGGTGAGTCTTTTAAAACAAAATAACTGTTTTGTAGAAAAAAAATAGACTGAGATGAAATAACATTAGCATTTATGGTGAATTGCTTAGTCTAGTGTTGAAGAATAACATATATTTTATTTCAGTATAAACTTTTTAAGCAAAGCACCAGTGTTGCCATGGGCACACTGGTTGCAAATACCTGTGCAAACATTTGATGTATTACTGAGAGAAGAGATATGTATTGACTGATGATCCTAATAAAGACATTGTCATCTTCTGCAAACGTTTTGTAGATGATGTCTTTTTGATATGTAAAGGGGATGATTCTAACTTTATTTTTTTCTTAGAACACATCTCAAAACACACCAACTTCTTAAAATTTAAAAGTGAGAAATCCAATAAAGAGATACACTTTTTGGACATTAAATTAATCAAGGATGAGAATGGTAAAATAGACACAACACTATATAAAAAAGATTAAATGCAACACATACCTACATAGAACAAGTATGCACCCCCATTTATCTTTAATAACATTGTTAAAAACAAATGTTGATGGTAGCATGCTTAACACATTACATCTGAATGACACTTCCAGGTGCTTCTGCAGTTAACTCCTACTGATACCTCTAGACATCAAATATTGCTTGTTCATATTTGCATCAATAATTCCAAAACCACGCTTTGTACAAGGTTTTAAAAGATTTAATCTTAAAGCTTACATGATGCAAATTCAGTTGCATTAATATTTGACTTTTGTCAAGTGCAGGTAAAGAGATAACTTGTTTTATGATATTAATTTATATAGATATAATTTTCACATTTTTCTAAATATCTCAACAACAAAGTAACACAGACAGAACTCCTTAACCTCACATGAAAGCTCTTAGCTAAATGAATAAAATGCTGCTGACAATATGTATGTAATGTAAGTTGATGCTGAGATAATGTAAGTTGTTTACAAAATATTAAAAATTTAGTAGTTAATGTGTTTACTGTGACTTATAAAATTCAGTTTAAGACCTAGGTCCTAAATAATGCTCCCACTATAAAAACAGTTTGTGATGAAGGGTTTGCCATTAATACTTCTTGTACAACCCCTATGGTTCCAGAGATATGAACATTTGTTTGAGATGTGAGGACAACATTTGATTTTGTCCAAAGGCTTAGGCTCCACCCATTGGAAGTTACAGTGCTTCCTTTCTGATCTTCATTGGACTGAATGAGTTAAATACTGATAATTTTAAAATGATAGAACAACTAAAGAGTATCAAACATGCCTTCAAGGAAGGGGGTTATAATACCAGAACCTTAGAAACTAATAAAAATGAGGTTGTATCCCAAAGGAATATTGAGTTCTAGCCATCTTTCTGGGCACATTCACCTTTAGTGAAAGATGGAATTCAGAACAGTAATACTTTTAGATGCAATATGACATACAATAGAACACCTCTGCAGTACAACATATTATTAAGAAATATGGGTCCATACTTAAAGGTGTTTCGGAATTAGACACAGTATTGAAGAAAAGATCATTATTTAGTTACTAAAGGAGCAATAATTTGAAGAATAAGCTATGTTATAAAGAACAGCCAAAGACTGTGAATATATTCCAGAGTAAAAAATGTGGCACATATAAATGTAATAATTGCATTTACTGGAATTATATATACACAGACAAGAGTATTGTACACCCTCTTAGTGGCAAGGAGATTTTCTCAGATCCTTTGGGAACTGTAATACCTCTAATATTGTATATTTAGCAAAATATACTCAATATCAATCATATTATGTGGGTAAATCCAATGGAAAATTAAAGAAAAAAATATGCAACCACCTGTCTGATATCAGGAGACCTATTCCAGCTAATGCACATAGTAAACATATTCTTGAAACTGATTACACATTTATGAGCTTACATATAGTCAATAAGAGGAGGTGACATTAAGCATCAAACTGAAAGAGGAATTGAAATAGATACTGTGTTTCAAAGCACACAGCCATCCTGGCTTGAATGGATGTATTAGCATAAAACCCTACTTAAGATAACTTCAGATTAAAGTACATTAATAATTATTGATGTTTATCAACCTCAGCTAGTTACATTTATTGTATTTTATTGTACCTTTTATTGTATTATGTGATTTTTTTTTACATTTTACATATCATGTGACTTGTGTCATATGACCTTTTTCATGTGATTTTCCTACACTCATACATCATGTGACTTAATCATCATGTGATTTTTATTCATGCAATCAAGTTTTATTTATTTAAAAGACATATCATGCTGCATTCATTATTCACCTGAAGAAACCTAGAGGTGAAAGTGTTTTTAGCACTTGTGTTTTATTACCTTATAAGTGGATTCTACACTATTAAAGACTGTGTTTTACCAAAACTGTTCATGGCTCCAACAATTACACTTTTGTTTAATATTGGATTTAGTTTTGTTGCTGCTGGATTTATCACTGGTTCCCAGTTTTTCTGTCTCTTTGTGACCACTTCTATTACACAAGCCCAGTGATTGCTAAGCTTTGTTAATACCACCATCCCAGAATAGTTGGTCTATTCTCTTACCAGGGGAACAAACATCCTTTACTTTGTACACACAAACATGGAGGGGTGATGTTCCTCACTAAATGTAATACCCTCGCTTGTCAGATCTGAACATAAGGCAGTATTGCTTGAAATAAAATTTAATTCCAGGAACCCAGTGAAACAAATAACCATTAGGAACTATACCAAAGCTAACCTCTCTCTACTAAATGACACCTTGGCTAAATTCCAAGCACAAGAAATGACAACATCAACACTATAAATATTATTTTCAATTAACACAAAATCACAGCTTTCTAGGTTTTTACAAAAACATTTAATGTTTATAATGCCATAACACCATGTATTATGTGTTAATTGAGAATCATATTTATATTGCCGATTTTGTCTTTTACTAAATTCCAAGCACCCTCAAACCCAATAAACAACATAGCATGTGCTGAGCTATTTACAAAATCCCTGTACAGTCCTATTGATGGCTGTATAGAGTGAGGTGTGCCAACTCGTGTTAAGAATAAGACAAACTCAAAAGATAAGTCACCCTGGTGGAACCATAGTATCAAATGGTTATACAACAAAAGAAAAAAATCTTGACCAATCATAGGAGGAACAAAGCCCAACATGCTAAACAACCCTTACAAATCTAAACAGGCAGGTAAAATGGTCATGTAATACCTCAAAGGCTAAATTTGAAGAAAAAAATAGCTACTCAACCAAAGGATAACCACAAAGATTTTTTCAACTGTGTCCATAACCTCAAGGGAGCTATGCAACAATGCACAGAACTTATTGTAAATGCATCACACACACTAAACTAGAGGCCATTGCTTTCCTTTTGACTAACAGGGTCCGCTCAAATCCCCCCCCCCAATCCCCTGATAGTCCAAAGGAAATATCGCATACTACAATCCCCCCAACCAATACCAGGGAGCAGGTCTTCACTGCACTCCATGACAAAAAACACTGCATTGATGACCACAATAACATCCCACAACACTTACTAAATAGCACAAAACATGATCTCTCTGGTCCACTTGAATCACTTTTCAACTGGAGCCTACAATCAGGTTTTGTACCCAAGGAACGGAAGATGATTACAGTCATTCCCCTGCACAAAGGAGGTTTAACCACTGATCCGGGAAAGTACAGGCCCATAAGTCTGACCATATGTAAGGCCATAGAAAGAATCATCATGGATATGATAAATGAGGTTGTAGGTAACCTGCAAATGCTGGACACATCACAGTTCAGCTTTGTTAAAGAAAAGACAATCAGATGGACTTCTTTGAGAGTGTCACCAAAACAATGGAAGAGGGCAAGACTGTACACACAGTTTACCTTGACTTGGCCAAGGTGTTTGATATAATACCTCACTGAAGCATTAATGAAAAACTGACTAAATTAGGTATAACCCCTTTCATCACCCATTGGATAGACAACTGGCTCACTGAGAGGACCCAAGAGGTCAAAATAGGTGAAGCCACCTTCACCAAGAGACCAGTCACTAGGTGAGTCTCCCAGGTGTCTGTACTGGTCTGCTCCTTTTGGCATCTATTTCTCTGAAGTAGAAGCAAAAATTAAAGGTATATGGCTGATTAAGTTTGCATATGATTACCATTGACTCCTCTGCAGACACTAGTGTCAAGACACTTCAAGAAGGCCTATCTGTTTTTATTTTTAAATTAAAAAAAGGACTGCAGACTAAGGGGGGGTCACATCATAGGGAAAAATAATCTAACTTAAAATATCTAGGAATTCAATTATGCAAGGATAATAATGAATTAGTCTAAAAAAACTACAGTAATATCAATACAATTAAAATCTCTGTGGAAAAAAAATGGAACAAAATAATAATATTAAATAATAATAATAATAATAATAATAATAATAATAATATTAACATTTGAAGATAGACTATAGTTAATAAAAATGGTTTTACTGCCCAAGATCCTATATATAGCCTTGATGATACAACTGCTGCCAGAAAGGAATATACTTAAAGAAATAAATTCATGCCTAATAACATTTTTATGGTTTCCCAAAAGAAACAGTATAGCTTTAATACATCATATCAGACCATGGAAACAGGGAGGATTAAACTTTCCTGCTATAGAAACATATATAAAAGCATCAATATTTAAAACAATCTCAGATTGGATAAGTCCAAATTACTTTGCAAATTGGAAAGAATTACTAACTGTAATATCAATAAATGAATTTGAGTTACAAATGAAAATTTCAAATAGATACAAACAATTTGCCATGGCACATATTATGTATTAGTATGCAATATAACATAACTAAATCCACTAAAACTTGTATGATTAATTATTACATTGACTCATTTAGGAAAATTATTAATGCAAGTATAGATTTAAATATCTGGTTTGATCTTTTAACACCATTTATAGTCACAAAGAACTTTCCACATAAAATATATAGAGAAATTAGTAATTCCTGGGAACAGAAAGGATTTGTTTGTTGGCTCCAATGTATCAAAGAACTAAATGTTTTAGATATGCAAGTAATAAAAACAACATACAAAATTCCACAACAGGACTGGCTAACTTGACAGAGTATTCTGTCATATTCACAAGATTTAAGTAGAATAATTAACAATTCTTCATTTAAAGAAATACCTAAATTTACAAAATATATATATGAAATCATATATAATGACTTTGACATGGGAAACAGTATTTCAAAATTTTACAAAATATTGATAAACTATAAAACAACAGCCAAAACCTCATATTGGAAATATATAACAAAAGGACACTTGATACAGTTAACTGAAAATATTAAAACAAATATCTTATTATCGATAAAATATACATCCTTTACACAATACTGGAAAGTTTTTAATTGGAAATGCTTGCACAAAACATTCTTAACCTAAAATGAGTTCTTCCATAAAAGGATTATGTTGGAGTTGTGAACAAGTACACAATGCAGATTGGAACCACATTTCATTTGATTGTGTTAACATTAAGCCATTTTATAATGGTATTAATAACTTTCTACAAGCTTTATTTAATGATCATTTTATTTAACTAAAGCTCTTGTATTATTAAATGTGAATGAAGGTCCTCATTTGAACAGGTCAAACATGTTTCTAGTATGGACTATACTTGCAATTTCAAGGAAGTGTCTGACAAGAAGATGGACTACAAACACAATACCAACTTTGGAAGACTTCTACAGCCTATTGAAAACCACAGCATCATTGGAAATTAAAATTAAAGAACTAAGAATTTATCCAAAGCCATTTATCAACAACCATTGGGGAAAAGTCTTATCACTGATTGACACTATTCAATAATTGTTCAGACACTCTGATAATGGATTAGACATACTTATAAAGTAACTGTATACATTAAGATCTCTTATAGTGTCAGGCTAATGTAAATAGTGTACATAGTTATTTAAGATGTTATGTATAAATACTATGGAATTCCTTCAAATGTATTTGAAAAATAAAACAAATTTTTGAGAGAAAAAATTAAGGCCTATTTGTGGCTAACAAATGGTGCCAAAGTCATGGTCTTAAATTCAATTCTAAGAAATGCATAATTGTACCCTTTGGGAAGTCAACCATCCTGGCTAATTGCCATGTTATTAATATTCCCCTAAGAGTTGATCCAGTGGACAGGGATCTGGGTATGCACATAGACAGTAGCCTTACCTTTGACCACCATGTGGCCACAGTAGTGAGGAAATCCTTTTATGTTGCACAACTTATAAGTAAGGGCATGTTATCTAGGTCTAAAGAGGTCATTATCCCACTGTACCCTGCCCTTATCAGACCAAACATAGAGTAAAATGCTCCCTTCAGTATGCACCAACTAGATTGACCTCAGAAGTTCCTTACAAAATGAATACAAGGCACAACAAACCTGTCTTATGCAGAGCACCGTAAAGCCCTTTCCCTCTGCTCAGTCTCCTATAGATTGTTGAGGGGTGATCTATGCCTGGCTTAAAAAGTATCAACAAAGCCTACACTTATGAATTGCCTGCATATACATAAGTCAAGCAGTACCACAAATACAAGGTCTAGGGACCTGAATTTTGTCTGTGACTCAAACAGAACATGCTGAAGAGACAAGTATGTGTCACAGAGACTGCCCTCCTATGGAACAGGCTTCTCATCCATGTGAGGCTGTTTGTCTATTACCCAATTTAAGCACAACCTAGATCAGTGGATAGGGAATAGGAAATTTACAGCAGGTCAGGCATCCATGTCCCTTATGGACAGAGGCAGCTTATAAATGCCAAGCCCTAAATGTTCTATTGGGATACAGGACATCATTCTTTTGGGAAAACTTAGCTAGGCTTAGAAAGCCCCCCCCCCCAGGTCATTTTAGCCTAGTAACAGTCTATGAAACTATGAATCTATGAATAACAGTGGCTGACAAATAATTAACAAAATTCAAATCTACAATTACCTTACAATTATCAGGAAAATACAAATTTATACTGGAGTGTTTTTCAAGCACATTTACTAATACAGACTGTCTGTATTACTTTCTAGAACATTTTTTACACAATGGAACAGAGATTATTGGCTTTTTAGCTGTGCTGCCTCATAGTACAGTACAGCAGGAATTATTTTAATCTAGAATTATGAGAAAGCATCAGTACTTTACTCTTCTGAACACTTTTTTTTACTCTTCTGAATCCTTCCAAGTGAAATTAAATTCTGTGGGTATGTGAATATTAATCAAAACAGCCCCCACCAAATCTAGGACACAAAAGCCATTATGTCTGTAGGAGTTATTGGTGATAGGATACAAACGTACTAATAACAGAAAGAAAAGTCATTGTTGAGCTGCCCAGCCCCTGATTTGACCACACTTGCAGTTATCTCCTAGTTCAGTAAAATATCACGGCAACATAAAGCAACATAAATCATATGTAACTTGTGGCTTTCTAATCATATATTGTCAGCAACACTTGTATTTCCCCCTTCTTGTAATTCATCTATAGAATAAATTATGTAAACTGTTGCCATTCCCTACAAAACAAGCCCCTACCTGCACTGCATTTGTCTGTCAAATTCTACAAAATTGCCCTGACTACAAAATAATGAAAGTCCATGGTTAAAATGTGGCCTTACTTTTCATTTAATTTGAAGAAATCACTAACAGTGAAAACAAATTCAGCCGTGAAGGCACAAATACCTTCAAACTCCAACAACACACAATAAAGTTTGTTTGATGAAACATGATACAGGGACCTAGTTTTTCACTGTTTCAATGTCACATTAGATCTGAACCAATGAGACTGCAGAAAGCAGAGCAGTCATCACATGATGCGGAACAGTTGAACAGCTCTTAAATTTACTCTTGAAGTCAGAGATCTCCGATTAAAGCAGAGAAGTTGATAGGATATTGAAGGTGATAGAAAGAGGAAGACATAGGAAGAATTAGTCTGATGAATACAGACAACTAGGGCAGCAGACAGGAGAAATAATGTGAAAGGGGCAAGCAGGAAGGAGCCAAAATGGAGCATAATCAAAGAGGCATAAACAGAACGTTTTCCATGTGGTCTTTGCCTTAGAACCCCCCCCCCCCACACACACACACACACACACACACACACACACACTACACATTTATTCAACACATTGGTGTTTGAAAACCTTTTTACATTTAGTTTTGCCACAACTTGTTGCTGGCATCTACTTCTTCCCTCCTATTGTTATTTAAAAAACAGAAAGGCTGAGCATACTTACATTTACAAAGTTTTCATACTTGGATCACCTTCCTAAACATGAAAGCTGCATTCATATGGGAGCAGTGAGCTGATAATATCCTCTCAATTCTGGGAAAGTCTGTTGGAGTGGGGAGCATTCCAAGTGGAAGATTTAGGTTAAGAGACTCCATCATGTTCACACCTGTGATGCAGACAGATAAAGCTGTTACTGCTCCTCAGATGACCTGGGTTCAACTAGTGGTGAGGATGGGAGTTACTAGCAGATGCCATCTCGGGGGAGGGAGGCTGCCTAGTCTCGCTGCAATAGCAACATAAAGAGACAAGCAAGATCAATGCTGCAAGCTGTTTACCACTTTGTCATGACATTGTGCATGCAGAGAGGCACCCATACACTTTTTGTAGGCCACAGTTGTGATACTCACAAGGGTGCTGCAGGGTAGTAGTGGGTTAGGACACATTCCACTGCAGCTGTATGACAGTGCACCATCATCCTAAATCTTCTCACCAGACCCAAATGTGAGCCAGATTGACCTCAGAGGAGGCTAATGTGGATTCTGTAGAAAAAGTCAGTGAGGAGAGCTGGTGTCTGCTAATGGTCAGCTGCAGGGAGGGGGAGAAAGAAAAAGTATGCGGCAAGTAGTAGTGAAGTAAAAGTTTTTATTTAAATGCATAAGTAATAAAAATTGTGATATTGCATTGATGATTATCCTTTGACAACATAATACTGGAAGTTTTAATAGAAGCAAGCAGAAAAGGATACCAAATTAAATAATTTGTGTTTCCATTTGCTAACCATGACAGGGTTTCTTCTAGTTGAGCAGGAACCCTATGGATAGATTACAGAGTAGTACTGATTAGAGATGCAATTGATGTTCGTGTCATTCAGTATAGAATAGACAAACTGCATGACCTGGGTTTTTCCAAGTAAGGAAAAAGCATGATACACACATTTTATTATAATGTGCTATAAACATTGCACAGTCACTCTTCACATTTAACAGACATTACAGCAAGAAAGGTGACATCACTGGCAACAACAAGGTAATGGTAGATGTGGCAATATTGCCAATAACATGGAAAACATTATTTTAAGATGGTTAACACTCATCTTTATATATACTTCCTTAAGCTCTTACAGCCTGACTTTGCTATCCCAAAAATTGTCTGCATTTGAAATATGCATCTCTGTGTGTGTGCACATGTGCATGTGGGTGTATGAGTGTGGGTGTGTATGCAAAAGATAGCATATACCTCTTAGCAATGGCACTCAGATTATGAGAATACAAAGTATGACAGATAGATGGCTGAGCAGGCAGCTAAACAGAATTCAAAACAAATTGTGCTCTACTAAATTACAAAGTCTAATAATAGACTGCTTTTAGGGGAAGTTATGCTTGTGAATTTGAAGCACTGCTTTCAAATAAGTAACACTTGACATTGGTTTTAAAATGCTATCAGATATACATCAGTGAGTGAGAACAGTATGTTGAAAATATTTTAATGCAATCTAGTTTCATTGATATATAGAATAAAAATAAAGAGTTTTTTTTATTTCTGAATGAGAGGCTGGGTGTGATGGAACTGATATTTATTACCCTTTAATTTCCATTAAATCCTGTATAGCTCCTTTAAAGAAAAATATGAAGAGCCACTAACTGGAAAGTGATTAAAATTGGGGAAAAAATAGGCTGAGGGTGTTAGCATAGGATGCAGGAAGGATGCATGATGAAACTCAGATAGACTTGCTATGCAGGAAATCAATTCAGCAGTATTATAAGATGCTAGAGATGAAGTACCTGAGATAGGAGGTAGGATGCACGCTACGGGAAAGACAAAGAAATGATGATATCAGAGCAAAAGCAAAAATGGCTGTAATTGCAATGAAGGTCAAGGAGAAGTGGATGGGGAGCATGTGCAGGAAAATAGAAAATGATCTGCTGAAGGTAGAGACAGGAAGAAGGCAAGAGGAAACAAGGGCATCCATGAAAGAGTTGTATGGATTTTGTGAAAAAAGACCTGTAACAGTCAGGCATGACTGTCAAAGAAGGTAGGAGACACATTGAATTAAGAGGGATGGTGACAGCTGAAGTGATACCTTGACCTCATGTAGAAAACTGGAAGAAAGGAACTTACGAAGATGATTTAAAAAGTAAATATAGTACAGCTGTCTGTTTTCCAGAAACAGAGATGATGGTGAATGCACACTGATCATTCTAACCAAAGGATTTTTACATTTAGTTTTGCCTCAAATTTTGTCTCTCAGCTGTGTTCCTATTCCATTTACCCTTCTTTTTCATATTTCTTGACTGCATGGTAGCTCGCAAATCATCTTAAATACTTTGATTTTATCATGGACATTAGTAGGTACACTGACCTTTTGGCATAACGGCAGTCTTCTAAGAGGGAGATGTTCTTTGCACTGCTGTCCTGAACCTATGAGAGAAATCATAGTCAAAATATATCTTGTGCACCTGTTTAGCAAAATGATTTTCTTACATTTTGGTTGGGATTCAGAAAAGTCACTTAAATAGATGCATAAAGGCAAAATACCACAGTCAAAGTATCTCAGTGTGGCTTAGAGCTGATTAACAATGAATTAGGTGTGATGCAGCATGATTGACTTAAACTAGTGGTGGAAGTCACTGCTGAAATTCCTACCATCCACATAGTGAGGGGACTGCTGAACACATGACCTAATAAGCGTAGTAGCCTGCATGTAGTGTGCAAAGGGAGATGCACATTCATATGTCCATTAAAACACTACTATGCACGCAGCTAAGAGTTTTGATAAGGACTACATAGCAGACTCCCTACTATTTTATATCTATAAATGGGAAGGTTCATAGGTTCATAGGTAGGTACTAGATTATTGGCCCTAGGGCCTATATAAGCCTAGCCAAACAGTACCCTGGCTTTTGCCACCCAAGAAAATTATTTTCCTGTGCCCCTGTCGAGCAGAGCCACAGAAGTGATCCCCAGGGTGAATTTCCCATCTCCCATCCAATCATCAAGATTTTTCTTGAAGAGTGCTAATGAGGAGCTTTGTTTGATACAGGTAGGTAGTTTGTTCCAGAGTAAGAGAAGTCTCTGGGACAGGAATCTATCCCTCCAGCATGTTCTGTTTATTGTGGTGACAAGGTTTAGGTCCCTAGAGCATGTAGGTCGGAGGGATTGGGAGTTCTTTAAGTGGAGCATGTCCAACAGCTCTGGGTTTGACATAGCTTGTATGTTAGGCAGAGATCGCCTCTGAGTAGGCGATATGTGATGGAGTAAAGCTGGAGTTTTTTGAGATGGTCTGCATAGGGCATCTGTTTGAGGCTCGTAATTCTCTTTGTGAGGTATTTCTGCGCTTTTCCAGTTGTTGTAGATGTCTTGTGAGGTACATACCAAAAGGGACGTTGTATTCTATAATGGGTCTGATGAGTGACTAGTAGAGGGGAACAATGACCTCTTTTTTCCTGGATGAGAAACCCTTTGTGATGAGGTGTACCATGTAGAAGAATTTCCTGACTACTGTGGCGATGTGATTATCAAAGGAGAGACTACTGTCCACCTGTGTCCCAAGGTCGCTTATCACATCTTCGGTGTTAAGTAGACTACTGCCTATGTGGTAGTTCATGGGTAAAGAGTTTTTACCAAAAGGGATAACAATACCCTTTTTGGCACTGAGCTTGAGGCCATGGCTTTGACACCAGGCATCTGTTTCAGTGAGGCCCTTTTGTAGGATGTCCACATCATTAGGAGTTTTGATTATGGCTCCTAGTTTGCAGTCATCTGCGAACTAAATTAGCCAAAGACCTTCTGTGTTAGCCTGCACTTCAGAGAAGTAGATACCAAACAGGAGAGGACCCAGGACTGAACCCTGCAGTACTCCACTTGTCACTGGTCTGAAGTTGGATTTGGAGTCTGCTACTTTCATAGTATGGGTTCTGTCAGTGAGCCAGTTGGCAACCCATCTTGTGGCATAGGGATTTATACCTAGTTTAGTGAGTTTATCTATAATTCCAGAGTGGGGGATGGTGTCGAAAGCCTTGCCGAGATCTAGATAGGCTGTGTGAACAACCTTACCCTCATCTGCGGCTTTGGTGACTGCTTCAAAAAAGTCTATCAGGTTTAGGAGACATGATCTGCCTTTTACAGACCCAAACTGGGTAGGGTCCAGAGTTTGGAGATTACCAGTGTCATTGTTTATAAGTTCCATGATTATACATTCCATAGCCTTGCAGACAAGGCTTATCAGTCTAATGGGGCAGTAGTTCCCGGGGTCCATGGTGGCTCCCACTTTGTGGAGTGGAATAACCATTGCTGTGTGCCATTCAGTGGGTACAAAGCCTGAGATGAGGCTATGACTGAACATGATACTTAGGTGGGGTGCCAGTTCATTCTGTAGTTCATGTAGAACGCAGCTTGGGATGCTGTCAGGTCCCATGGATGCTATGTTCTTGGCTTTGGAGAGTGTGTTTTTTACCTGTGCAGCCATAATTACAGGAACTTTGCATTCTTCCGGTATAGGGATGGGCCCTTTAGCGGATGAGAGGGGGGCAAAGTTGGCACTGAGCCTATCTGCCAGGATATTGGCAATGTCAGTTGGTTCTGTATATTTAGTGCCATTGTGCTGTAACTCAGAGGAGATCTGAGAGTTACCATTGAGATTCTTGACATAGCTATAGAATGCTTTGTGGTTGTCTTTAGAATCAGTGGTGATTTTGTTTTCGTAACTAGCTTTGGAGGATTTTTTGAGGGATCTCAGCTTCTTACTGAGGCTGACCAGGGAGTTCCTCCAGTCATGGGAGTTTACTCTTTTTGCAACAGTTTCTTTTTTCTGTTGTAGAGTTTGTTTATGGCAGGGGACCACCAGATTGGCTTCCTTTTTTTGAGGATAGCATCTTGGTTCTGTAAGGGATTGCACAATCCATGCACTCGTGTAAGTGCTTATAAAGTGCATTTGTGTAGGATTCAGCAGTCGTACCTCTATTGTCCATCAGCATGGGTGTCGTGAAGTGTGCCACTTCTGTCTTAAGAAATGTGAAGTTGGCTTTGGAGAAATTTTTTATGGTGGTTTCCCTAATGGGGGATGGGGATGGGATGTGGATGTCTAGGGTGATTAGCTTGTGGTCGGATCTGACCAACAAAGAATTGACCTTTGTTGTGGAACACCAGTTGCTCATGTTGGTAATGACCAGGTCTAGGATATTGCTGCCCCTGGTGGGGGTGTGGATAAGTTGATCCAAGGCGTTGGAATTTATGAATTCCAGAAAACGTTGAGCACAAGAGTTGGTACATGAGTAGTTTTCCTAGTTAATGGTGGGGTAGTTGAAATTGCCCATTATTAGGGTGTTAGGTTGTACCCTAATATTTTCCAGTGTATCAAGAAATGAGGAGTGGGAATCCTGGGGCATGGTAGGGGATCTGTAGCAAACTACAATTTGGATTGCGGTCTTGCTCAGAGTTAGTTGTACTTGGATAATCTCAGATGCATTATGCTGAGCAACTAGCCTGGAGGTGTGGATATCCTTAATGAATATGGACACACCTCTGCCTTTAGTGTTTTGGTCCAGGTTAGGTGGCCGAAAGGTGTGGTATGAATTATAGCCTGGTAATGCAGGGGTGCTCTCTGGAGCCTTGAACCAGGTCTATATCACTGCACAGAATTCAATGTTCTCCATTTTAAGGAGTGCCTTGAGTGAGTACATTTTGAGGTTTAGACTTCTAGTATTGAGTAGCATTACCCTCAGATTTTGCTTGCTTGTACCTGTTACGGTGGTGAATTTATCATTTGAACCTTGCCTAAAAAAGGCACTATAGGGGTGGGAAGAGCCTTAGCCAGTATCCGGAATCTCAAGGGCTACAAGTGCAGGCCATCTCTGGCAAATAATTGTGGTATGTCGATGTCATCCCAGGCAGACAGATACTGAATCCCCTTAGAATGACACCAGAAGCTTAGCCAATTGTTAACGTCAATCATTTTGTCCTTGTACTGGCGTTCCTTCGTTGAAGGTTGTGCGTTAGGCCCGGCAAGCCAGCACGTAAAACTCTACTTCCAATCATTAGTGGACCAGACTTCCGCTGTGGTGACCCCTAACCGGGAAAAGCCGAAAGACACAACAACAACTATGGTATCATTCTGGGTGATGGCAGGATGCTACTCAGGGCTACGGTCATACCCGCCTGGGCTACAAGATTGGACAGCTCCTCCATGTCTCTTTTCATGTAGTCCAGGGAGGTACATCTCAGGTCATTCACACCAACATGGACAATGACAGAGTCATATTTGTATTTGTTGTGGGGTGACCTGAGTGCGTGCATTATGTGGCAGATCCTGGCACCCAACAGGCAGCTGACAGTAACTTTCTCCTTGTTTCTCCTTGTTATGTACACTGATGAAGGGTTTTTACCTGAAAGCTATGTCTGATTAAATAGCTTTTTTTGTTGAAGCTGCATTGTCGAGTTAATCTTTTACACTACAAAGTGGCACAGATAACAGAACTGAAGTCAGGAGGGCTTTCAGATGATGTTCTGTTGAACATAATCAAGCAGGATAATCCAGATGACAGTTCTGCTGTTTCATGAGGTGAGATGGCAGACAACCTTTTCAGAAATGCTGAAGATGGCAATGTGGAAAAGGAACCAGGTGATGTGGTAGCAGGAAATGCAGCAATTAAAACCTATGCAGTAGTGACATAAAGTGAAAGAAGAAAGCAGCTACAAACTGAGAAGATGTCTGGCTTTATGCAGCAGATAATGCAGTAACTTAAACATATGTAGCAGTGATAGCAGGCAAAAAGCAGACCAGCAACAAACTGTTAGTAAAAGTGTTTTTAAAAAGAAATGAAAACTAATTTTAAGAATAAGAACAAAATCACACTGTAATAGACAGATATGTATGGGACAATTTGGTAAATATTCTGGGTTTCAAAGCTCAAGAAATTGGACCTGTTATATATATATACTGGGACAGAGACTTTTTGTGAATTAACATTTAAAACTGAGGGACTGATGATGAAATTTCTGAAACATTGCCATAAAAAGGAAATTTTCTGTGGAACAATAATTTGTTTTCTGGTAGTAAAGTAACTGTTAAAAAATGTTGCTTTGCAGTTTACAATGGATAAACTGAAAAAAGTGAATGTTAAAAATCCATGCAGGGTTTGTGCAAAACTGTTGATTATATTGTAAAATTAGAATGAGAGAACCTCACAGAATGGAAGGTGGAGGTTACAAGATGTTATGAAATGTGAAAATTAGATGGTGAAACTCATGCTAAGTGTTATTTTTGTGGTTGGTCATAGAGGGACATTTAGATATGCTGGCCAGCTTAAATCATGTTTCTTTTTGGGGACTTTCCCATTTAAATAATGACTCTGACAAGGTACAATTAAATCAGTGTGGGGAGAAAGGCCATACAGCAAGAAGTGTGCACCTGAAAGCAGTTTGCATAAAAAAGGGGACTTTTGGATGGATTGTTAAGAGCAAACAGTAAACAATGACAAAGAAGGACAAAGGGAAGAAAACATACATGAGAGAGGACAGCAAGAGGCTGGGAGAGAGAGTGAACTAGGTGGAAAAGAAATTGTAGAAGAAGAAAAAATATGGCAATGACAAATGAGGAGAAAAGTGCATGCAGGAAGAGAGGTCAGGAGAACGGATTGATACTAATGTTTTTTGAAGTTCTAGACTATGAAAAATCCGATTCTGAGAATCAAGGATTATGTGTACAGAAACCCAGGAAAAAATATTCAACTGGGGAAATAGTAAACGTAAGAAAACAAAAATTAAAAAAAATATATTTCCCTAAGCTTAAAAAGAAGGAAAAGCAATAATTTTATCATATTTTAGTAAATGTGAACAGTATTAGTAACATTGTAAGAAGGGTAAGGATATTCTGTTAGAGAATGTAAGATTCCTGACAAGTAAAGAAAGTCTACAGACAGAAAAATTGTGGGCTGTAAATCTAATATAAGACTTAGGAAGTTAAGGTTGTTCTGGAGTGGTTGTGTTATGTAAAACAACAGTGAAAATGCTGACTGTAACCTTGTGAAGGATGGAAAGATTAACTGTTGTGGATGTGAGGTAGAGGTAATATGTTTAAAGAATTATAGCAGTGTATGCACATGTAACTATCAAGAAAAGAGAGCATCTGTTTCATTAAATATTAGACTATGTGATGACTAACATGAGAAGTATAATTACAGAAGACTTTAATTGTGATTTAAGTGGATTATGTAAAAAGAAAGGGAAAGTTGTAAAAATGCAGGAAGTGATGTTGTTGTGTCTTCCGGCTTTTCCCGGTTAGGGGTCACCACAGTGGAACTCTGGTCCGCTAATGATTGGCAGTAGATTTTTACATGCCAAGTTGCCTGCCCTGAAGCACAACCTTCAACGAAGGTATGCCCATTCACGCATATCTCCACACAGAAAATGCTCTAGCTGAGAATCGAACAGGACAACATCTTACTGTGAGGCGACAATGCTACCGCAGCACCACCACTGCAGTTAATGTAAATTAGTTGTGTGGAAAAAAGACAAGAACTAGGATATGAAATTATTTTGGGTTATTGAAAGGATTGGGGTGGCAGATGGTAATGCATTTGTGACAGATATTTTAGACAATTTAGCAATATGGATGGAGGTGATGGAAGAAAGGGAGTACATTAAAACAGGAAAGGGAATAAAAAGAATTAATGAGAAGTTATGGGATAAAACTGGAGAGTGGGAAGTATTTCAGTTATAGAAGGTTCATATAACCATGAAGGACTTCTATAAAACCTGTCTGAATGGTGGATTGAATTTAAAAAGAAGTATAGCAGTTTGTTTCCAACAGCAAGATGCTATAATACAGGAAGAGAAAGTGAAGTATGGGAACATTTATGGAAATGTATTAGAGAATTTACAGAATAATACAAGAGATTATTATGGTATGGAAAAAGAAATACATATGCAAACTGAGAAAAAATAAGCCATTACTGTTTAGGCAGAGATAGTATTTTAAGGAAAATGGAGGAGCTATCTGCATATTTTGGTAAAATAGTAAAGGAGGATATTAGTATAATGAGGGAAATGAAAATGTGAAAGAAGATGTAAAAATAACACAAGAGCAAATAATGAGTATTGTAGTATAGCCTGTGGAAAATGTGTCTAATAATATAAGGATGGTGAATAAGAAAGAGAAAAGAAAGTAAAAAAAAAATCCTGAATAAGTTAAGGAAGAATTTAAAAAATAAATTACTATTAGTGAATTGGATGAAGTATTTAGAAAAGTAAATGCTGATTCAGTATCAGACCCAGTTGGTATAGGATAGGAAATGTACAGGAAATTAATGGATTGGCAAAGAGAATATTTTCCAAAGCTACTCAATGAATGGTCAAATAAATGATTTGTTTATGAGTTACATAGTGGGATATTAAAATTTATATGGAAGAAAATTGTGAAGAATGAAATAAAAAACTGGAGACCAATCACACTAAATAACAGAGACTATATTTTTTATTCAAGTAATACAGAGGAGAATACAAGAAATGATGAGGGATATTATAGAAGAAACTATATCTGATGTAAAAGGGAAGAAATGTCAAGAATTGTTATTGGTTGTGGTAGAAATTTTTGATGACACTGTAAGTAAACGGGAGGATACGAAACACTAATAGGTGATATTAACAAGGCATTTCAAATAATAGGACATGATGCTTAGTGGGATGTTTGGGAGAAGTATGGAACATGTAATAGAATTAGGATAATGTGTATGTCAGCATATCAAAATAATAGTGTGAGAGTGTTAGTGAATGGGTGGATGAGTAAAGAAAGCATGGTATTAGACAAGGATATACTATGAGTAGAATATTGTTTCCATTGGTAATGAATTCAATAGTGAGTGAAGTAGTTTATAAAATGAAAGATGCTAGATAAGGGATGCAAAAGGAGATGGTGCTTCCAGTAGTTTTGACATACACAGATGATATAGTTGTAATTGCTAAGAACAAAATATTTGAGGGAAGTGTTGATTTGTCTGATTGGATATTTAAAGGAAATGGGAATGGCCTCCAATAAAGATAAATGTAAGGGTTTGGGTGATGCAGTGAAAATTGGGATGGGGCTGTTATTCAGTGAACAAATGAAGTATCTTTGCTAGGATAAAATATTGGAAAGTTATGTAGTTGTGATACAATGGGAGGGTTTGATAAAATAAATGAAAGGAGTATGCCTTCTGAGGAGGACATATAGATTAGCATTTAGGAAAGGGGTTTATCTATTGAATTCGGTATTAATGGGAAAAATAACATACAGTATATGTCACATGTTTATATAATCCTAGAAACATATGAAAAGGAAATGTGCAGTCTGTATTTTCTTTCATATGGGGTTCAACATTAAACCCAGTGGAAAGACATGTGTTGTACATGAGTGAAGATGAAGGGAAATGGGGTTACTAAATCCAGTTGTTTACTGTGCTTCTTTAAACTTATAGAGAGCATCAAAGTGAAAAAAGGAAGAGAATAAGACTTTTCTACTGAGAATTTTTAAGCCTAAGTACAAAAATTCTGTGAGATGATGAGAATAAGAAAAAGGAGAAAAAGTATATTTAATCAAGAAATTAATAATTACCAAGAAAAAAATTCTAGCATGGAAAATAAAAATGAATAATATAGAGAAAGAAGGGTGTGGTATAATAATGTTATGAAGCAATATTATTCTGTAAATCCATGGGAAAATTTACCAGAAGTGTTTAAAGGCATTAAAGTCAGGGGAAAATGTGCCAAAATAATAAGTGTCATGATTATCTATGGTGACTGGTAAGAAATAAGTTTACAGTAAAGGGAAATATGCCATATAAAAAAAGCTGAAATAGTGTGTTTTGTGGGAGGAAGAGACAACAGAACATCTTTTTTTGTGGGTGGAAATGTAAGTGCTGAACTCTGGAAAAAGTTGTGCGAAGAAAAAAAAATTGAGAATTTTAATGGCATGAACACTACAGACATGAGTTGTCAGTGGTGCAATAGGTAGTACACTTACCTTTGGTGCCAAAGGCTGTGAGTTCAATTCTGACATGTAGTAGATCGATTACTGACACAGTAGCATGGGGGGGGGGGGTACTGCACTCCAGAGTGTGCTGTCTTTTGGATGAGATGTTAAACTGAGGCCCTATCTGCTTGAGTTGGTGATAGGTCAGGTGGATGCAAAAGATCCCATGGCACCTATCAAAAAGAGTAGGTGTCTTTTATTATATACAGTTAAACAAGTTTGCATATTTACATGAATTTACATTACATATACATTCCTTCATCACTTTCAACTTTTTGTTTCACATTTATATGGACCACCACTCCTTTTTCCACAACCACCACATAATTTTTCATATTATATTTAGTATCATCCAATTTCCATTAAACATAATCATATTAAATCTTTCAGTCCATATCATATACAATACAAAACACTTTCTTATACAATTTTTTTTAACATATTCCTTACTACATTTGTCATAAAATGCACATTCAATTATATCCATACCGATCTGTTTATAATCTTGTATGTTTTTCAAAATATTCTTCTTTATTTTTTCCATAATTTTTACTCTTTTACATGCAAAAAAAAAACAAAAAAAACATGTTCTTCAGTTTCTAATTCACCACAAAAAGGCATATCCTTTCATTTACTTTTTTATAAGGCATATTATCAGCAATCTATACATTTGTAATTACAGGAACTTTGCATTCTTCCGGTATAGGGATGGGCCCTTTAGCGGATGAGAGGGGGGCAAAGTTGGCACTGAACCTATCTGCCAGGATATTGGCAATGTCAGTTGGTTCTGTATATTTAGTGCCATTGTGCTGTAACTCAGAGGAGATCTGAGAGTTACCATTGAGATTCTTGACATAGCTATAGAATGCTTTGTGGTTGTCTTTAGAATCAGTGGTGATTTTGTTTTCGTAACTAGCTTTGGAGGATTTTTTGAGGGATCTCAGCTTCTTACTGAGGCTGACCAGGGAGTTCCTCCAGTCATGGGAGTTTACTCTTTTTGCAACAGTTTCTTTTTTCTGTTGTAGAGTTTTTTTTATGGCAGGGGACCACCAGATTGGCTTCCTTTTTTTGAGGATAGCATCTTGGTTCTGTTAGGGATTGCACAATCCATGCACTCGTGCAAGTGCTTATAAAGTGCATTTGTGTAGGATTCAGCAGTCGTACCTCTATTGTCCATCAGCATGGGTGTCGTGAAGTGTGCCACTTCTGTCTTAAGAAATGTGAAGTTGGCTTTGGAGAAATTTTTTATGGTGGTTTCCCTAATGGGGGATGGGGGTGGGATGTGGATGTCTAGGGTGATTAGCTTGTGGTCGGATCTGACCAACAAAGAATTGACCTTTGGTGTGGAACACCAGTTGCTCATGTTGGTAATGACCAGGTCTAGGATATTGCTGCCCCTGGTGGGGGTGTGGATAAGTTGATCCAAGGCATTGGAATTTATGAATTCCAGAAAACGTTGAGCACAAGAGTTGGTACATGAGTAGTTTTCCCAGTTAATGGTGGGGTAGTTGAAATTGCCCATTATTAGGGTGTTAGGTTGTACCCTAATATTTTCCAGTGTATCAAGAAATGAGGAGTGGGAATCCTGGGGCATGGTGGGGGATCTGTAGCAAACTACAATTTGGATTGCGGTCTTGCTCAGAGTTAGTTGTACTTGGATAATCTCAGATGCATTATGCTGAGCAACTAGCCTGGAGGTGTGGATATCCTTAATGAATATGGACACACCTCTGCCTTTAGTGTTTTGGTCCAGGTTAGGTGGCCGAAAGGTGTGGTATGAATTATAGCCTGGTAATGCAGGGGTGCTCTCTGGAGCCTTGAACCAGGTCTATGTCACTGCACAGAATTCAATGTTCTCCATTTTAAGGAGTGCCTTGAGTGAGTACATTTTGAGGTTTAGACTTCTAGTATTGAGTAGCATTACCCTCAGATTTTGCTTGCTTGTACGTGTTACGGTGGTTAATTTATCATTTGAACCTTGCCTAAAAAAGGCACTATAGGGGTGGGAAGAGCCTTAGCCAGTATCCGGAATCTCAAGGGCTACAAGTGCAGGCCATCTCTGGCAAATAATCGTGGTATGTCGATGTCATCCCAGGCAGACAGATACTGGATCCCCTTAGAATGACACCAGAAGCTTAGCCAATTGTTAAAGTCAATCATTTTGTCCTTGTACTGGCGTTCCTTCGTTGAAGGTTGTGCATTAGGCCTGGCAAGCCAGCACGTAAAACTCTACTGCCAATCATTAGTGGACCAGAGTTCTGCTGTGGTGACCCCTAACCGGGAAAAAAAACAAAAAAAACATGTTCTTCAGTTTCTAATTCACCACAAAAAGGCATATCCTTTCATTTACTTTTTTATAAGGCATATTATCAGCAATCTATACATTTGTAATCTCCAGATGCCATATCAATAGCCTGACACATCTCCCTTGAGTATTTAGAAGGCAAAGACAACTATGTGAGGATGCTGTTCATAGACTTCAGCTCTGCATTTAATATGGTGGTACCAATGCAGCTAATAGAAAAACTGGCACATTTAGGAATCAGTAAACATCTCTGTAACTGAATCCTGGACTTCCTGATTGAGAGATCACAGAGGGTGTGTTCAAGTAAAAACACATCAAAGGGCATCACGATTAACACCAGGGTTCCACAGGAATGTGTTCTCAGCCCACTGTTGTTCTCCATCCTGACCCATGACTGCTATGCTAAGCACAGGTCCAACCATATCATCAAGTTTGCTGATGACACCACAGTCATGGGGCTCATCACAAACGAGGATGAAAGGGTGTACAGAGAGGAGGTGGCATCTCTAATCAGTTGGTGCAAGGGGAACAACCTTGACCTGAATGTAAGCAAGACCAAAGAGATTATCATTGACTTTAGGAAAAGGAGAACAAACCACCCAGTGTTCAGGATCAATGGTGAGAATGTGGAGAGGGTTAAGAGTACAGAATTCCTTGGTGTACACATATCTGAGGATCTCTTGTGGTTGGGAAACACCAGCCAACTGTTCAAGAAAGTGCACCAACACCTCCATTTTTTTTAAGAAGGCTGAAAAAAGCTAAGCTTCCTCTTCATATGCTCTCCACCTTCAATAGGTTCATAGGTTCGTACTAGGCTATCTGCCCTAGGGCATTTATAAGCCTAGCCAGAGTGTATGTGGCTTACACCACCCCTTAGGATGAGAATACTACGCCCTTTTAGGGTTTAGTTTACTATGCCTCTGTCTAGTAGTGACACAGAGATGACCCCCGGGGTAAACCTACGATCTCCCATCCACTCGTCGAGATTTCTCTTGAATAGAGTCAGTGAGGGGCTCTGCCTAACATGGACTGGGATTCTGTTCCAGAGTGTAGGGAGCCTCTGGGTTATGAATCTGTCCCTCCAGCACATTCTATTTATTTCTGTGTTGAGGTTTAAGTCACTTGTTCTCGTGGCTCTGATGGATTTGGATTTTCTGAGGTGGAGCATGTCCATTAATTCAGGATTGGACATGGCCTTGTACGTCAGGCACAGATCACCTCTGTAGGTGGTATGCGACTGAATAGAGCTGGAGTTTTTCAGTCGGGCAGCATATGACATATGTTTAAGACCCTTTATCCTCTTGGTGAGGAACTTTTGGGGTCTTTCCAACTGCTGCAGGTGTCGGGTGAGATACATCCCAAATGGGGCATTGTACTCAATCATTGGCCTGATAAGAGAAGAGTACAGGGGCACAATGACCTCTCTTGATCTAGATGTGAAACCCTTCATGATAAGGTGGGCAATATAGAAGGTCTTCCTAACCACTTTGGCAATGTGAGTGTCAAATGAGAGGTTACTGTCAACCTGGGTCCCTAGGTCCCTGATTACCTCTTCCGTACTTAATGGATTACCGCCTATGTGGTAATTTGTCGGTACCTTGTTTTTCCCAAAGGGTATGACTATACATTTTTTGGCGTTCAGCGTAAGGCCATGGCTCTGGCACCAATTATCCATTTCTATGAGGCCTCTCTGAAGGATGTTTGTGTCCGCTGGAGTATCAATTATGGCGCCCAGTTTGCAGTCATCTGCGAACTTTGTCAGCCACAATCCTCCTATGTTTGCCTGTACCTCAGAAAAATAAATGCCGAACAAGAGGGGTCCCAGGACTGAGCCCTGTGGGACACCACTTGTGACTGGCTTAGGGTCTGACATAGCTCCAGCAACTCCGACCCTGTGGGTTCTGTCCTTGAGCCAGTTTGCAACCCATCTTGTGACATATGGGTTTACATTTAAGCTGATGAGTTTGTCTATGATGCCTGAGTGGGGTATTGTGTCAAAGGCTTTTGCAAGGTCAAGGTAGGCTGTGTGAACTGCCTTACCCTCATCAATCGCCTTAGTGACTGTTTCAAAAAAGTCGACCAAGTTCAAAAGGCAGGATCTGCCCTTGACAAAGCCAAATTGGGTAGGATCCAATGTCTGTAGGTCCCCAATGTCTTTGTTTATGAGTTCCATAATGATCCTCTCCATAGCTTTGCAGACCAGGCTCGTCAAGCTTATGGGGCGGTAATTTCCAGGGTCCGTAGAAGCACCGCCTTTGTGAAGTGGGATCACTGTTGCCGTACGCCACTCTTTGGGTACGTATCCTGTGGTAAGGCTAAGATTAAACAGCAGCCTTATGTGTGGGTTTAATTCCTCTTGGAGTTCATGTAGCACACAGCCCGGGACACCATCCGGTCCCATTGATGCTGTGTTTTTAGCTTTAGAGAGGGCGGCTCTCACCTGGGCATCTGAGATGTTAGGGAGGCTACACTCTGCTGGGATAGTTATTTCTCCTTTTGGGGAGGGAGGAGAAATTTGCACTGAACCTGTCTGCCAGAATGTTGGCAATGTCAGTGGGTTCAGTGTATTTTGTGTCATTTTGGACTAACTCTGAGCATATCTGGGAGTTTCCACCCAGGTTTCTAACATAGCTAAAGAAGGCCTTGTGATTGTCTTTTGTGTCATTATGCGATTTTTCTCTCAAAGTTGGCCTTGGATGACTTTATGAGTGATTGTAGTTTTTTGCTAGTACTGATCAGAGATGCCTTCCCTTTTAGGGATTTTGCTCTGTCATGTAGTAGCTTACTCCTTCTGTTGTAAAGTTTGTTTATGGCTGGGGTCCACCAGACCGGTTGCCTGCCTTTGGGGGAATGGGTCTTGGTTTTATTTGGGATTGCATGATCCATGCATTCTTGAAGGTGCCCATAGAAGGCATTTGCAAAGGATTCAGCAGTGTGGGTTGTGGTTTCCACTGGCCCAGGGGCCTTGAAAGATACCACTTCAGTCTTAAGAAGTGTGAAGTTTGCTTTTGAGAAGTTCTTCACTGTGGTCTTTTGTGCAGGGGTGGGGGCGGGATGTGGATTTCCAGTGAGATTAATTTATGGTCTGATCTTACCAAAGAGGGATGTACTTCCGGTGTGGAGCATTTTGTCCCCATGTTTGTGATGATCAGGTCTAGTATATTGTCTCCTCTTGTGGGAATGGTGACTAGTTGTTCCATTGCATTTGAGTTTATGAATTCTAAGAACCTTTGGGCTAGGGTGTTGGGGCTTGAGTAATGTTCCCAGTCTATGTTTGGGTAGTTGAAGTCTCCCAAAATGATGGTATTTGGAGAGACATTCATACTCTCCAGTGTCTTCAGGAAGGCTGTGTGGGGTTCCTGAGTTTGAGAGGGTGGTCTGTAGCATGCTATAAACTGTAAGGCAGTTTTGCCTATGGTTAGTTGCACCTGGATAGTCTCCGATGCTTCGTGCGTTGCCACTAACCTGGAGGTGTGGGTATCTTTGATAAAAATGGATACTCCCCCTCCTTTTGTGGTTCTGTCCAAGTTTTGGGGCTGAAAAGCATGATATGAGGTAAAACCTGATAGTGCTGGGGTGCTCTCAGGAGCCTTGAACCAGGTTTCAGTCACTGCACAGACATCGATGTTCTCCATACTGAGGAGGGCTTCGAGGGCGTGCATCTTGAGGTTTAGACTTCTGGCATTGAGCAGCATTACCCTTAGTTTTTTTCCACTTGTGTTTTCTAGGGAGGTAGGTTTGTCATTTGAGCCTTGCCTAAAAAAGGCACTATGGAGGTGGCAAGAGCCTTGGCCAATATCCGGAAGTCCAGGGGTGGCAGGTGCAAACCATCCCTTGCGAAGCAGCGTGGCTTATCAAGCATGTCATCCCAAGCAGACAGACACTGGATCCCCTTAGAATGACACCAGTAATTAAGCCAATTGTTAAAACTGATCATTTTGTCTTTGTACTGTGGCATCATTCTTGGTGAGGGTAAGATGCTGCTCAGGGTCAGGGTCATACCGGCCTGGGCTACATAATCAGAGATCTCCTCTATGTCTCTTTTCATGTAGTCCAGGGAGGTACGTCTCAGGTCGTTCACACTGGCATGTACAATGACTGAGTCATATTTGTACTTGCTGTGGAGTGACCTGAGTGCTTGTGTTATGTGGCGGATTCTAGCTCCCGACAGGCAGCTTACTGTGACCCTCTCCTTGTTCAGTCTGGTAAGCGGGACGTCAGTGTGCCAAATAGAGATGCAATAGAGAGCATCCTCACCTGCAACTTCACAGTTTGGTTTGGAAGCTGAACAGTTACAGAAACAAAGGTGCTACAAAGAGTGGTGAGGGTTGCAGAGAAGGTAACAGTCTTCCATCGATATAACATCTTTATTCTGCATGAAGAATCTGAAAGGCCACCAAAATAATACAGGACAACACACATCCTGCGCAAGGACTGTTTAAGCATTTGGCATTGGGCAGGAGATATTGTAGCATCTGTTGCAAGACTACAAGATTCAGTAACAGTTTCTACCCTACAGTGATTAGACTTCTGAACTCTGGCTCCAGTACCAGGGGTCTGGACACATAATAAGTCAATTTTTATTTATTTGTGCTATATATATATATATATATATATATATATATATATATATATATATATATATATATATATATGGTTCCCCTTCACAATCCTGAATTACTGAATGCTTGAAATTCAGTAACTTGAGACTGTAAAGTCGGAAATGCAGAGGAGCGAATCTGCATAAGTGCGAATTCAAATATCTCAAATTCGCGCTTATGCATGTCAGCTACAGGATGGGAAGTGTGTGAGTTGGGATGTTTTACGGAAGTGAAGGTAAGTGAGTGTATATATGTGTGTGTTTTGTAAGTTGTGTGTGTGGGTTAGGGTAGGGTGGTGGAAGTATGAGTGTGAGTGTTGGATGTGTCTGTGCATGTGTGATGTGTTTGTGTGTGTGCGAGGCAGTTTAAAATGTCTGTGTGGTGTTTTTTTTTTCTTTTTGTGTATTAGTGTGATCTCGAAGTTAGAATATATAAGTAAGGGGTGTGGGGGTGCAGGGGGGTTTGCCCCCCTGCGTACATGTAGTGTAGGGCATGTAGTTTATGTTATGTGGGTTGTATGGTGTGCGTATTGTGTGATGTATGTGTTCTGTATGTTCAGGGTTTTTTGTTTTCGTGCTTGTGGATTTTGGGATATTTGTTGGTTCGACTTTATAATTTTGAGTTACTGACTTTCGAACATTCAGTAATTCGATATTATGAAGGGGCACCATATACATATACATATATATATATATATATATATATATATATATATATATATACTTACATATATTCCAATTAAGTGCAATATTTATTTATTATATACATAATCAGTATTGTTTAACTCACTCAAGTGCAATATTAGAAAAATAAGTTAGGCATTTTATTCTGTAGTGTGTTTTGTATTATTTTAAATAGGGTAGCTAATTTAACTCAGGGGAGGGTATTCTTTTCCTTCATGAATTTTGGTAAATGTCTACTCTTTCTTGCATGTATTGGGAGTAGTATTGTTATTTGTTAGTTATGTTTATTCCTCTACTTGTATGTGTTTTTTCACTTTCCTTTTGAAATCTCAAGAATTGAGATGATGCATGAAATTTCATTTAGGCTACACATGTGTAGTTCTAAATGATAATAAAGTTTACTTCGACTGACTTTGACTTTGATTCAATGCCCCAAATTTTATTCCAAATAATGATATTTCATTTTTTCCAAATTGAATCCCTCCAACTTCTCTTCTAATCCAAATCCCTTACATATTTCTCTATTTAGTGACATCTCTATTTCTTGTAAGCTATTATTTACATACAAAATCATTTCTTCCATCATTTTACTGTCCTTAATCTTAAGAATAATCTTATCCACATAGGATAAGATAACAGGATATTTAATATCATTATTCTGTGTGGACTGCACTTTTCTCGTTTTTTCATTTGTTTTCTTTACTAGCCAGTTCATTACTATTACAAATAAAATACTACACATTGGATATCCTTGTTTTAAACCCCTATTCATCTCTATCTCTTCACTTAACCAACCATTTAACAACATTCTTATTTTGCTGTTTCTTTATTCTGATCCAATTACTTTCTGAATTGGTTTACTAAAGTTATATCCTTCCATTATTTTCCATAGCATGTCATAATCTATTGTATCACATACTTTATTCATATCTCCCACCAATAATTTTGCTTCATTACTTTCTTTTTTAACATCATCTATCATTTCTCTAATAATCATTAATACCGCCTGACATCCTTTTCCTTTAATTCCATAAATACTATCTTCTAATATTGTATGTATCTTATTCTCTAGTCTTATTTGTATTATTTTCATAAGTATCTTATAATCAGTATTATTTAGCATGACTGGCCTCCACTATTCATTGCATCTTTCTCTCCTTTCTTTCAGATAAACTCATATTTGTGTATAACAAATACCATTCTTTATCCATTCATTAAATACATATATTAAGAATTCTTTTTCCACTGCTCCATGTCCTTATACATTAAATAATCTCTACCATCTGTGTCTGCTACAGAGTTGAGATTTGCTTTCTTTATCATCATATCTAATTCTGTTAAGGTAATCTGTTTATCCACATGTTTATTATTTATTTTGTAAACTGCTTAATATTCCATTCATTTTCATTTTAATCTATATTTTCCTTGCCATCTCTTTAACAAACTGTACTACAATCTCAGTAATGCTTCTTTTTACTTTTTCCACTTTCTCCTTTTTATATTTCATTTCTGTCATTATACTGCTTTCTTCTTTTAGCATTTTACTTAAATAGAGGAATTTAGCTTCATTTTTTCCTCACAGAAAATATCTTGTTTAAATAACCCATTAATTTTTCTTGAATTCTTTTATATATCTCTTCTTCTTTTCTATAATATACTTTCTCATTCATTTCTCTCCAAACTTTTTAATACCTTATTCTGCATTTCCATATATTCTTTTTTTTTGTCTTATTTCACATGCCCAATATAAATGTTTTTATATTTTTCTTTAAATACTAACCACCATTCTGTCCAATTATTATAAAAGTCTCTCACAGCTATACGGTACTTCCATAATTCCAATATATTATCTTTTCCTTTCTTATTACACACTTTCTCATTTATTCTTTTAATTCATTTTCTGATTTTTATATGCCCTCTATTTTCTTCACTTTTTATCCATATTGCCATATGAACTGAAAATCCTGTATCTACTGCTTCTTCTTTGACTATCTCTACCCTTTTATAAACTAAAGAAAAAAATCAATATCTGTTTTAACATTTCCTCTCCTAGCTGAACTTGTATGTATATTCCCAAATACCAGATTTCTACACTTCATAATCTCCCTCATTTTTCCCTATCTGATCTATTTTTTTTTCCTTTTCTCAAATACCAGATTTCTACACTTCATAATCTCCCTCAATTTTTCCTATCTGATCTATTTTTTTTCCTTTTCCCCTTAAATCACAATTAAAATAACCTGCAGCTATAATATCAATATTTATTATTATATAATCTAATATGTCTTTAAAGAGCCTTTCTCTCTCTTTATATGTTGCATATGCATATACTGCTATAAGTATATTTTCCCATGCTTTATTTTCCCAGCTTAGGTTTACTAATAATGATCGTTCTAGCCTTACTAAAGTAAAATCTAATATAAAAAATTCTGTACTGTATAGTACTGCTATTCCTGAACAAGTTTCCACCCCCAGATTCCAAATTATATCTTATTTCCATAAGTTTTCTGTTTGCAATCTTTCTCCCTTTGTTAAATTAATAACATCTTCTAACATTATAACATCTACTTCACATTTAATACACCACTCTAATCATACCTCTCAAGTGTACCTCATTACGAGGAACGTACCTCATTTGGGGTCTTAAAAAGTTCATGTTCCTCAAAATTCCTCAAAGTTCCACATTGAAAAAGTCTGTCACACATTCAGTGTTAGGAATTTGTTTAAGTGAAATCCATGGTAAATTGAAATTAATCATAGTAATTCATTAAAGGATCTTCTTTATAAGTAAAACCAGCATTTTTTAACCATCCTATGACCTTCCTAGTTGAAGTTGTTAGTAAGCCATTAGTATGTGTTCCACATTTTGCCCATTTGCTCCACATTATGAAGGTGAGTGTTCCTCATTTTGGTGATGGAAGGTTGAGAGCTATGACTCTAATTATAATTCAGTTCTTTTTAGTAAACTTTTTATACTATTCACATTTATCAATAAAATTCTAAGATTATTTCTTTCTATTCTGCTTAATTTATATGAAACTATGTATTTTTATCAATTTCCTTTCTTTTTATCCTAACCCTTAAAATTTCCTTTTTCTATCCCTTATTCTTTTCTCAATATAATTTTTATTAACTACCTTCCAATCAATAGCTCCCCAACACTAATGTGTGATTCATTTTCTAATTCACTTTCTTTCTTTTTTTAATCTGTATTTCATATATTATTATTTATATTTTCTACACAGTCATCCTGTTATCTGTTCTTTATTTTTTCATTATAACTTACATTTTGTTATATACGCATTTTTTTCTTTTTTTTTTTCCTTTTATACAATCTGTCCACAAGTGTCCTGCCTGTTTACATTTATAACATTTAATTTTACTTTCTGTATCATGTCCAAACACCTCTAATATAAAACATTTATCACAATTGCCCACAGAATGTTCTTCTTTCCTATAAAAAACATATTTACAGTTGCCACCAATACTTTACAGCAGCTTTGTTTCCTTCAACATTAATCATGCTTGGAATATGTACAATTCTATCATTTTATATTTTCAAAACAACATTACAATCTTATTTCCCAGTCCACAATACTCTGTTGTCTGCTCCTTTTGAAATGTGTTTAACTTCTTTGTAAAAGTTCTTTGATAAATATTTTTAAGGTTTCTCTGCCAATCTCTGTTTGAAACTGTATATGCACTTTCTTTTGTGCTTCACAATAAAAAGTCTTAATGATACAATTACTCTGTTGATACATATATTTTTTATCATATTGCCTGAAAAATGTTTCTATTCCTACAGCATTCTCAAAAAAATCACATTATGGTTCTTTTTTATCGAAATACATCTTCTTTCCTCTTATGCCTTGATTCCTAAAGGCATAATCACAGTGTCCCATATTTCATACCTGTCCCTCAACTTCGCTTCCTTACTCTGTATATGCACAACATTTTTTTGTTTCTTCTGTCTTATTTTTTTCTTTTCCCTTCTCTCTTCTCCTTCACTGCTTCTGCAAACATTTTCTTATTTATCTCTTCCACCTCTTCTTTTTGAATAATCTCATTGAGGTCTCCCCATGATTAATCTTTTCCACTGTCTGGTTCATTTTCCTCCATTAAGTCCCTTAATAAAACATCCTGTAACTTTCCCAAATGGACGTTGTAAGCTTTGTGGCTGTTTCTCTCCTCTTGTACTATTAAGCAAATTTATTTGGAACAGCTCCTCTGTATCCTCCACAATGTTGTATACCATTTTCTTTTTCACAAATATACCATCCAACCCCTTTTTATACATCTCCATGGAGTCAGCATTTGCTTCATTTCTCGTCTTGCTAGCTGCCATACCATGCACCATCCTCCCAGCTGTCAGTGTGCCAGTAACAGAACATACTCACATACATTAGACATACAGAACACTAGTGCTGTAATGAGTAGAGGGCCTTTATTTATATAGAAAAATAACTCTAATTTTCTAAATATTTACATATTTACAAATATTTGCATATGTGCAAATATATAAATATACAAATATGTTTGCACATATTAAAAATTTAATTTACAATTATGTTAAATTGTCATCCCTATGAGGCCCCTACTCCTTTTTCCATAACCACTATCTGATTGTACTTAATATTGTTGCTAAAGTCCATTTACTATTAAACATAATTTCATTTATCTTTCATTCTATATAACCCATGTAACACACAATAATTCTTTTATCTATTCTTTTAACATTCTTTACTTCTTTTCTTATAATATCCATATTTAATCATAACCATGTTTATTTTATCCACTTCTTTTATATATTCAAAAAATATTTACATAGCTTTCTCCATAATTTTTTTACTCTTTTACATTTGCAAAACACATGTTCCATAGTTTCTTCTTCTTGCCAATGTAAATATATTCCATTACTTTTCTTTTCTTTTTATATGGCATATTTGCTTTTACTGGCAATTTATCTATTACCAGTCATCACAAAAAAGTCTTGACATTCTGCTTTCTGATTAAACCATTTGCTTCTTATTTTTATAGATTTACTTTTTCATCTGTTAGATACTTCCATGGTTTTACATAGTAATGTCTCATCATTACATTCTTATACCATGCTTTTCTATCTTTTTCTATATCATCAATTTTTATTTTCCACAAATATATTTTTTCATAACATTATATTTCTTCATTTATACACTCTTTTTTTCTTTTACTCTTTTTTACCATACCCCAAAATGTATCATAATTATGTTTATACAGTCTTACTACTAATCTCTCATCTTTCTCATTTATCCACGTCAACATTTTTTACAAATTTAATGAAGCAGCATATATCATTGTGTTCATTAACCCTAAACCCCCTTCTTCTTTATTTACACACAAAACTTCTCTTTTTACTGGATTTAATCTAGAACCCCATATAAAAGAAAAAAAAATATCTGCAATAATTCATTTGCAAATACTGCTAACAACATAAATGTAGTTCATAAGCATACTATGTTTCCATCAGTGCTGAATTTATCAAATAAGCTTTTTTTCTGAATGATAATTTTATGTTCTCCAGAAAAAGACATTTGTTTTGTTTCTTCTATTGTTTTTTCCCATTGAATTCTACTTACATCTTTATTCCCAAATGTTATACCTAACACAGAAATTTCATTAATTGTAAAATATATACTCTGATCTTTATTGTATCACCTAATCCTTTGCTTTTCTCTTTACTTAAAGCCATTGCTATCATCTCTAGACACTCATTTGTGCAAATTATTACTTCTTTTATCCAGATTTTGTTTTTTGCAATTATTATAATGTCATCTGCATATGTTAACAGAACTGGAATTCTTAACCCTTCAGGTGTTAAATACCACCTCCTTCTTTTTGTCATTTATTTCATATACTATCATGTTTATAACTAATGCAAAGAGTACACAATTCATTAGACATCTCTGTCTTGCACCAGTCTTCATATGTACCTCTTCATTTAACCAGCCATTTACAAGTATTTTTACTTTACTATTACTATACACTGTCATACATAATTTCTTAATTTTCTCACTTATATTATATTATTTTATTATTACCCATAAGATTTAATGCTCAGTTATGTCAAATACATTATTAGGGTCTCCTATCATGATTTTCGCATCTTCTTTTTTGTTGGCTCAGTAAATTGGAGCTGCTCTCCTTCTGGAATCTTTTGCCGGATGTCTAGAGTGTTTCTGCTGATATCCAAGGCATACAAGACTAAAAACAAGAAAATACATATATTTTGTGATTCTACTACACATTTTTAAACTGTATTTTATCTAATTGCTGCATTATTTCTGCTTTTTAATTTTTGTGACTGCATCATTCTCTGCACTTGATTACAACTGTACTGTTAGCCCAGACAAAATAGTCTAGATTCAGATCTGCTGAATCTAGCCTGTTATTGATATACTTGAGCACTAAATCAGCCATCTTACATTAAGAATGGCCCCCCTCCCATGCACCCTTGTGGCAGAAGAGTGTAGATCCAGCCTTGTCCGAGTTGGGGATTGCTAGAGGAAGGATCATTATGCACTTTCCAATTGATAGATTAGCTTAAAAGTATTTATTTTCTCCTATATTTAAGCCTAGCATTTGTGCATTGCTGTGCATTGCTTAGTGCTGTCTCTATATGCAAATGCCCTGAAACACAATTTCTTCCTAGACATCTGTTAGTGGAACCCTCTGAAGCTTTCCTGCTACACTATGGTCAACTCTATTATCACACTTATCATCCCTAGCCTTCAATAGAATACATCCTTCCCTAAACTAGTACTACATACGGTAAAAGCCTGCTATAATGGACAGGCAGTTTCCTATCATTTCTCTAGCCAGCCTGATTGACAGGGGCATCCTGAGGCAATGTAGTAATTACCTCATGTATACTGACAACCACCTGCTCCTAAAACAAATAGCCTATGTGACAGATGTAATTACACTATAAAGTTGGAATCAATTCTCTCCTGTAACAACAAACTGAACATCAAACAGGATGGCAGCACACACACACTTCACCTTTCACACAAAATAAGGACACAACACATAAATCTACATATGCAGATGTACTCACTAGAAGCCTAGCAAAAGATCAGAGACCTCCCAAATGTAAACCACTTGCACACACTGCTATGCAAATAGAAACCACTACACATAATAATACATACAGCAGTGTCTCAGCAAATAAGCCCCTAAGGTAAAACACCTCAAAACCTCATATCTTCATCATAGGCAACTCCATAGTGAGACACATAGATGTACTCCTTATCAGGCTGAAATAGTCACTGTCAGCTGCCTGTCAGGTGCCAAGATCTGTCAAATCATGCATGTAGGATTTTATTTTTCTGTATAAAGTCCATTGTATCCTCCAAGGTGTTAAAAATTCTTATTTTTGCTGGAAACAAGATTTGTGCTTTAATATTGTTTTTCTTTAAGCTTTTAACAAGTGACACACATGATTTTCTCTTTGGCATTACTATTGTTAAATAGTCATTGTCAAATCTTATAGTATTTTCTTTACTTTTAACTGGATAATTAGCCCATGCAGCTTTTAAGACTAAATCTTTACCTTGACTTGAGAAAAATCTTATGATCACTGACCTTGCTGAAGGAAGATGAGCTGGAAAGTGATGTATGCGCCCCCACCATGCCAAAGGAAAAAGCTTCAGGCAGGTTCAAAGTTTTAGTCAGCCAGGTATTAAGGAATTGAATCATATTATGTCCCACCTCTTTTTCAGAAACCATGTAAATCCTGATGTTATTCCTTCTAGATCTGTTCTAAGTCTTCAATTTTTAAACCAGAATAAGTTGTTTTGTTTCAGAAGAAATTCAGTATTATTCTCATTTTCAAGAATCTTCCATCAAAATCAGACATTGCCTCTTCTACACTTAATATTTATGATGTTTAAGAGATTCTCTCAGAACTTTAACTTGTTTTTTATACTCCTCTTCAAAATTGTTCATTTTGCTTTCTAACTTATCTATCTTTACAGATAACTCATTGATGTTACTTAGTATAGCCGGTATGTCTTTTTCCATTGTACTGTCCTGTACATTGGGCTTAGAGTGGTTCATTCTAAGATAATTAGTTCTTTATAGTTTTCTTGACAGGAAAATGCAATTTTTGTAGTAAACTTTTAGTAGATGTCCAGCTACAAATCCCTCAAGTTTTGAAATGTTCTATTTGAGTTTTTTAGTAAAAATCCTGTCAGAGATGTTAAAATGAGATGTTAAAAACAGTGCTGCTAACTGCTCACCATCTTGGCCATGTCCCCAACACTTGAGATTGAGTGTAATTTCATTGGCTGAAGGGCTTATCTTGTTTTTTTTAGTGTCTTTATAAATTCTGTACAATTGAGTGGCTCTTGGCTCATTTCTTCAAAGAAAAATACTTTTATTGAATAGCCACACTTTTATAAGCTATTTAAAGTGCACTGCTGTATCTATATCTTTAAGTTTAATTTGTGGCAGCATTTTGTACCATTTAAGTTTGCTTGTGGTAGCATTTCACTTCAGACAGTCCTTTACTATGCTTTTGCACTGGGAGGACTGTGATTGCTCATCTGGCGGCAGTATGGTGTTTACATGGTCTATCTGAGCTGGGAAACACACAAAAGGGCTCTAAGTATTTTTCTGAACTTCTCTGAACTTGATTTGCACTGTTCTGATAACTAGATAGCATAGACTAGATTCAGAACCACTGAATCTAGCCTTTTTAGTATTTTATTATTTTATTTGCCATTTGCTAACCAGTTTAGTCTGGCTGGGCAGGTGCCCTTTTTCAGCAGAGACCCAAGGAGAAAAGTTCCATTACAGCAAAGAATTTTTACAATCAATAAAGTATTTACACATACAATCAATAATGCATTTAAACATACAATCATGGGGAGATACATACAACAAAAAAGAGATTATTTTTTTTTTTTTACAACGTATGAAGAGGAGAAAAATTAAACATAGAAATATACTATTGTGTGCCTTATAAGCACAGGATAAGCAATGAAAAGCATACATTGGATGGGAAATTACTAACCTATGCGTACGTGTAGTGAGGCATACAGGTATCAGAGAGAGAGAGATCCAGGCACAAAGCGAAAGAAGAGGCGGGATAGAATGAAAGAGAAGGGAGAGATAGGAGAAGTATAGAGTGAAGATTAGAGTATAGTGGAAGGAAAAGGTCAAAGAGCAGGAGAGTCTAGAATACAGGTAGGAAATAGGTATCAGTGAGAAATAGTGGCAGAAAGAGGGGGAGGAAGAGGCAGAGTAAGTAAGGTTAAAGAAAGAGAGGGGGGAGGCAGAATAGGGAGTGTTCAAGTAGGATCTTTACAGGGGGAGTTCAAGGAGTTAAGCAGATATCCCTTTATAGTGAGTTTGAAGTTAGCCGGGTTTTAGATAGTTCTGATATGGAGAGGAAGTTGGTTCCAAGAGGAGGTCACTGAGTGGCTATATAGCATTTTTCCTATGGCTTTGTTAGGTTTAGTGATTTGAAGGAGGTGATGGTCGGAGCTATGAAGTTCCTGATTGGGGGCATAAGGATAGATGATGGTTGCTAGAGATGGACAGGATGTGGGTTGATGGAGGATAGTATGTGTCAGAAGGAGTTGAGGCAGGAGGAGTTGATTATGAAGTTCTAACCAGTGAAGTTTTTGTAAGGAGAGGCAGTGATGCGAGCAATAGGGGATATTAGTGGCAATTCTAGCAATTTTGTTGTAGGTAAGCTCGGGTTTGGTTGACAAATTTTTTTGGAGGTTAGTGAAGATTGGGCTGGCATATAGTAGAGTAGGCAGCAGGCAGGACTGAGCTAGGGACAGTTTAAATTCTTATGTTAAGAATTTTTTATTTCTGTATAGTAGTCCAAGTTTTTTGGTGTGTCTTCTTGATGCAATTATAGATGTGGATGTTGAATTTAAGTTCATCATCTATAAAAACACCAAAAAGTTTAGTGTGAGATTTGAACTAATAGTAGTGTTGTTTAGAGAAGAGACGGAGAAGGAGGTTTTGAAGTGTTGGAGGGACTTGGGGAGGAAGAGAAGTAGTTTTGTTTTTTTGGGGTTAAGTAGGAGTTGGTTAGTTGTGAGCCATCTTTCAATAGAGTGTCTAGTGTCTTGAGTGAGGGTGAGTAGGTGGGGTAGACTGTCAGAGGTTGTGATGATGGTAGAGTCGTCGGCATATTGTATGAGTGTGGAGAGGGGGCATGATTGGTAGAGATTATTAGTTAAGATGTTAAATAATAGTGGGCCCAGAATGGAGCCTTGGGGCACACCAGTTTGAACGGGGAGGAAAGGTGAGGTTGTAGAGAGCCATTGAGCTCTATTTGATAGGTATGAAGAGAACCAGGATAGGGTAGAGGTAGAGAGATTAAAGTGTGAGAGCTTGGAGAGAAGGAGTTTGTGAGATGCAGTATCAAATGCTTTAGAAAGTTCGAGGAAGAGGTATGACACTAATTTGTTATTATTAAGAGATGTAGCGATAGAGTTAGTGAAGGATAGAAGAGCTGTAGTTGTGCTATGATATGGTCAGACACTGTGTTTTGTTGTTGTGAAGAGATTTTTCTGTATGAGTTAAGAGATGAGCTGCTTTTGTACGCACTTGTTTAGAATCTTAGAGAGAGAGGATAGAATTGTGATAGGCCTGAGAGTGGAGGGGTCAGTGGAGTTACCTCCTTTAAGTAAGGGTGTAATATAGGACTTTTTCCTGATATTAGGGACAAAATTTTCCTGAACTGATTTATTGATGATGATGGAGACTGGATAAGTGATAGAAGGGGCAGTGAGTATGAGGTATAGAGGAGGCAGGTTGTCAGCAGAAGGGGAGCAGGTTTTTAGTTTATAGAATAGTGATCTGATGATGGAGGTGGGGACAGGCTTAATAGAGAAAGGTGTTTTGTTGGTGGGGGGTGAGGAGAGGCAAGGCAGGTATCCTTGTTTGGTTTAATTAGGTTTTGTATGGAGTTAATGAAGAAGGAGTTCAGAAGACTGGTGGTTTTGAGTGGAGAGCTGTTAGGGGATGGGTTAGGATGAAATGGGCTCCCTGGGAGTAAGAGTTTGTGATAGTACTCCAGAATGTCCAGGGGTTTGAGTGTGGGCTTCTTTGTGGATCTAGATAAAAGGATTTTTTGTCAAGGGTGACACTTTTTGTGGTGTTCTGTAGTTCCCTATAGTTTTGGAGACTAGAGGGTGTTTTGAGTTTATTCCAGAGTTTCCATGTGTTGTCTCTCTTTTGCATAAGGGAGTTTTTTTCTCTCTGCTTAACCGGGGAGCATAGTTAGATTTAATTTAACCCTAATCTTTCTCATAGGGTCCAGAGAGTTGAGGGTGTTAAGGAAGATGCTATTGAACTGAAGGACAGCTTCTTCAAGGGGGATGTTGGATGGAGGTTGGGTGATGGTCACTAAGAGTGTCAGGGAGCATGGAGGCATTATGATAGTGGTTGGGGTGAGGGATTATTGATACACTTGAGCACAAAATCAGCCCTCTTACATTAATAAGGGCTCCATTGCACCCTTGTCACAGAAAAGTGTGGATCCAGCCTTGTCTGAGCTGGGGATTGCTGGATGAAGGTTTATTGAGTGTTTTCCTATAGGTAGATTAGCTTAAAAGTGTCTTAATTTCACCTGTGTTTAAGCCTTGCATTTGTGAGTTGCAGTGTACCATATAACAAGGCTTTGGAGTGCCCTGTATATAGATGCATACACCTTGAAACTCAATTTTTCCCTAGACAGCTGTCACTGGAACCCTCCCAAGCCTCCTTACTGTACTACAGGCACACTGAGCAGCACTACCACACTTATCATCCATAGACTTCACTAGAACAAGCACCTTTGTTAGTCCTAACACAAAGACTGGCTAAACTAGCCCAATCCCTTCCCTAATAGTACATATGGTAAAAATCTGCTATAATGTACAGACAGTTTCCAATCATTTCACCAGCCAGCTTGATTGACATGGGCATCCTGAGGCAATGTAGCAATTGTCTTATGTTTGCTGACAACTACTGATTCCTAAAACAAAGAAATACCCTATGTGAGAGATGTAATTACACAATGAAAGTGGAATCAGTTCTCTCACATAACAACAGACTGGACATCAAACAGGTTGTCAGCACACACACTTCACCTTTCGCACAAAATGAGGTCATGGCATATAAACCCACATACGTGGAAGTACACACTAGAAGCCTACCAAAAGGTCAAAGACCTCCCAAACATAAACCACTTGTACACACTGCTATGCAAATAGAAACCACTACACATACACCAGTGTCTCAGCAAATAAGCCCCTAAGGCAAACATCTCAAAACTTAATGTCTTGGTCATAGGCGACTCCATAGTGAGACAGACAGATGTTCCTCTCACCAGGCTGCACAAAGAGAAGGTCACGGTCTGCTGCCTGTCAGGTGCCAGGATCCATCAAATCACACATGCACTCAAGTCACTCAACAACAAGTACCATTATAACTTTGTTATAGTTCATGTTGGGTTGAATGACTTGAGACGTACCTCTCTGGACTATATGAAAGAGACATGACTGAACTTTCAGATTATGAGTCCCAGGTAGGTATGACTCTATCCCTAAGCAGTATTCTACCTTCATAGTATCATAGGATTATAGGAGGTTACTAGGTTAATGGCCCTGGGGCCCTTACAAGCCTAGCCAAGAGTTTATCCCCAAAAAAGAAACCTCAGTCAGCACCTGTTGCCCCTGTAAGTGAGAGACAAAGGTGGAAACCGTGGGACAAATTTGTGCTTTCAAATCCACTCAACAAGGTTGCGCTTGAAGAGGGTCAGTGAGATACTCTGTTTGACATGTATGGGAAGTTTATTCCAGAGACAGGGCAGCCTCTGGGAGACAAACCTGTCTCACCAGCAGGTTTTGTTGATGTCGCATATTAGATTTAGGCTTATTACGTAGGTAATGTGCAAGGAGTTAAACTTATGGATATGGAGCATCTCTAGTAGGGCAGGGTCCGATATTACCTTGTAGGCAAGATACAGATCACCTCTGAGCAATCTGTATGATACCAAGCAGAGTGATAATGATTTGACCCTGTTGACATAGGACAGGTGTTGGAGGCCATGAATTCTCTTTGTGAAGTATTTCTGTGGCCTTTCATGTTGGTGCAGGTATTTGGAGAGGTACATAGTAAATGGGGCATTATACTCAATTATAGGTCTAATGAGGGAGGAGTACAGAGAGGTAATTACATCCTCTTTTCTGGATGCAATCCCTTTACTTATGAGATGAACCAAGTAAAAGGCTTTTCTGACCACTGCCGCCACATGATGGTTGAATGTGTGATTGCTGTCAACCTGAGTACCCAGGTCTCTCACCACAGGTTGTGTGCTTATGGGGTTGCTGTTGATGTGGTAATCAGTAGGGGCCGTGTTTTTGCTGAATGGTGCAATAATACATTTTTTGCTTTTAACTTAAGGCCATGACTTTGGCACCAGTTATTTGTAGCTGTGAGACCCTCTTGCAGTATGTTAACATCATTTGAGAAGTCAATGGCAGCATCCAACTTACAGTCATCCAAAAACTTGGTCAGCCACAGTCACTTTGTGTTTGCATGGACCTCTGAGAAGTAGATGCTAAACAGTAGGGGTCCCAGGACAGATCCCTGGGGAGCACCACTATTGACAGGTCTGCTGTCGGAGGTGGTGGCACCTATTTTGACCTTGTGGGTCCTATCTGTGAGTCAGTTGGCCACCCATCTGACAAGATAGGATTAACACCAAAAAGGAGGTGAGCAAAGGCAATAACCATAATAATGAATTCCAATTTGCAGTTAGACAGAACACTGCTCTCTTAGAAAAGCCACAGTAGGCTTATGAGGAAAGTTAAATAAATAATAACCACACTGTCCTCAACCCTCCATAGATGCTACAGTGATGATCTGAGTACATCTCTGAGGTCTGTGATGAAAGCAAAAGAAAAAAAATTATCACACTGTCCTCAGCAACCCCCAAATGCTATAGTGAACTTTTGTGTACACCTCTGGGGTGTGAGGAAAATTAAATAAATATTGACCATGTCATCCCCAGCACCCCACACTAGCTACTGTGCTCTTCTTTGCACAACTCTTATCAGGACTGGTTGGGACTAGGTGGGATTTAGGACAAAGGCTGGGCTGTGGTAGTCACCAGGTCTTTAGATGCTCTGATGGTCTGTTTGTTCTGTGATACATTTTATGCCTTATTCTTAAAGATGACTTGATAATTGTTTTTTATCTAATACCTAGAAGAGTTATGTATGTGTCTAGCAATACATGTCAGTCCACAGTTAAAATTAGTGATATTATTTTTACACACACACACACACACACACACACACACACACACACACACACACACACACACACACACACACACATGCAAACAAACACATATTCTCATACTGATGCTGACAAGCCATGTCTTTCACAAGATGCACAAACATGCACAAATGCTGCGCACTTACTGGCAGGCAAATTGGAGGAGCACCAGTTCACCTATGGCATGTCTTTGGGGAGTTTAAAGAAACCTGAGCATATGTATAAACCTGCATACAGACAGGTAGGGCATGCAGATGACATGCAGAATAAGCCAAGTCCAGGAACTGAAACAGAGACAAGCAGTCTGAGATGGCAATTCTATCTGTTCCATCAATGTGGCAGTGAATATTGAACAGTTGCTTTATGCTTTCACGCACATTCTGCTCCTGGCAGACACCAGTGATTGCCCCTTATCATGTGGAATGATGTTTGAAATTATAGACAACTTATTTCTCTTAAATATAATACAACCCCAGCCCACCACTACACACATAAGCATAAGCCATATCAATACTAGCTTTATATTGATTTTATTTGCAATATGTTGTGTGACACTATTTCTGCTGTGTCAGATCAGTGACTGCTGTTTAACAATGATCAAACAGCAGCAGCAAGTCAGTTTTACCTACAAATGGAATGCATACCCATCAGTTATAGCCATTTTACAGACTTTGTCCATTTCGAATGTCTGACTGTGGTAAAAAGGTAATAATAATAATAATCAGAGTAATGTACTTCAAGTTTCTTTCACAGAAATACACAGCAATCGCAATAATAGTCTAGCTTAAAATGAACACTAATACTGCAAAGTGAGAGTCTGTCTTGCTCTCTCTCTTATGAGCCACAGGCACAGGGTGGCTCATGCTATCAGACTGCAGGACTGCAGCCCTCCCACCTAGCAACAAAAGAAATAAAAACGTGAAACATAAAATTAAAAAAATAATATTTTTTTTACAAGTACCGGAACTTCTGCGCATGCGCGGACACACTCAGACTGCCCATCAGATGCCCAGGAATCTGTGCAAACTCTGACTGCCTGAGTCAGCAGTCCAGATACAGGGAAGGAATTTTCTGCCCCACAGATGCCCAGGAATCTGTGCGGTAGACGACCGCACATAACAGAGGAACTCCGGACTGCTTGATCTACAGACAGGACCAATCAGGAGAGAGGTAAGTTTAAGGTCTTGCAGGGAAGCATTCAAGTCGAGTGCAGATTTGCTGCTTCGAGTGATTCCTGACCCATTTACTGTGTGTGTATGTAAAATGCCCCTATTAACACATAGTGGTGGGTAGAGAGACTCAGGCTTGAATGCTATACCTTGGAAGCAGGTGGCAAGGACATGAATTCCCTACCCACCACTATTTGTAAACAACTGCAGATTTTTACCTCATATTTGTTCTGTTCCTCATACAATCTGTGGTTTCTGTATCTTCATTTTTCTTGCAAAGGTTTGCAGTGCAGTGGTGCACTGGTAGCATTGTTGCCCAACAGCTACAGGTTCTCTGGTTTGATTCTTGGCTGGGGTGCCTTCTGTGTGGAGTCTGCATGTCCTCCCATCCCTTACAAAGATGTGTCTGGAGTGTTTTTCCATGCTCTGCTGAAAATTGGCTTTGTTTTGTTCCAAGTCAGACTAGTTTCCTGGTTAACAAATGTTTAAAAATAACAGGCATTTGAATTTCAAACTTCATATTCTTCAGAAAGTACATGGTAAAACAAAACCTTTTATTCTAGCAATTGTCTAAGTTTATAACATGGATATTTGAAATTTGCCCATATTTTTGGGACTGTATTCCCCCATTATTGGCCTCATCCAGGTATTTTGTGCTAAAGTTGAGAGCTATGGTGAGAACTGAATTCTATGAATGTTTGGGGGCTGTATTCCCCCCATTACTGGCTTTGTCCACATGTTTTTTGCTAAGAGATTGAGAGCTATGGTGAGAACTGAATTCACTAAATGGTAGCCATTTAAGTTTCCGTCTTCCTCTTTCACAAAACAGCTGATTTGGCATAGTGGTATGTTTCTGTGACTGGTTTGCACAGGGTGCCCTGGGTTCAAGATGTGGCAGTGAAATGTATGGTGGTAGCACAGCATTTTATTATAGCAACTTTCCAACATTATACAAGCAATGTTTAAAATGTGTCCCTGGTTTTTGGCCTTTTGTCCCCCCCCCCCACCTAATAAAGTTTGGCTTTTTCCAGATTTCTTGTGCTGCAAAGTTCAGAGATACAGCTGAGTGTCGAAGAGATTTTACAAGGAGCTGAGAGCTGCAGGGGAACAAAAGTTTAGTGCTGCTTATGCTAAGTCTGCTTGCATTGTTAATAGCACAACAGGTGGTGTACTTGCTTTTGATGCAGAAGGCTGTGGGTTCTACTCCCACAGTAGGTAGATGCATTGCTGATACTGTACTGTGTTGTAAAGGGGGTGGATGCTGCAGTCCTTTTTGGCAAAGATACCTAGTAACTATGAACCTGTTATCAGTTTACCATCCATTCCCTATTGCGGTATTACTAGCTTATCATTTTTTTTAATGCATGCAACAGAGGCAATTTATTCTTCAAGGGCAACAGGCACTTTATTTGTAGATGAAACAATGACATATAAAGTTGTTTGCTAGCAGCAACCTCTTTATTAGTCACAGATTTCTTTAATGTGGATTTTACTACTTCAGAGATTGTGCATATTTACTGATACTGGTGGACTATAGAAGGTTGAGTAGACTTTTTATGATGGAAATGTTCTGAATTGGGCAGTTTTGTCATTGGTACATGCATTTTGTTTCAGTGTTTACTGGAAAATGTTCAAAACAATAAATTTAAAATGCCCTCTAAGCTGTACTGTATTGTACAAGGAATATAATGTAATAGAGTCAGGAAGGTGTATCAAAGAGCATGTGTATGTTTCATGTTCAAGAGGCCTATGATTTTGAAAACAGCCCAAAGTTAATCTTTATCTGCCACTGGCAAAATGTATTTTCTTTGAATGTGGGTTTCAATGCTGTTTCAATGCATGTGAGTTTCAAGGGCAGAAAAGTTTTAATGCTAAGTCTATTTTCATTGTGAGACTGCATTGCTTTGTTTAACAGATATCTATTAGAGTTTGTACTGTAAAATGCAAAATAAAACTTTCAAATTAAATATAAATCATCGCAGAAGTAAAGCAGTATGCACATTACAGTGTTTATGGTAAATGGGGCAAAATAACCAAGGAATGGGGCATTGGAATGGCTGCAGGGGGGAAGCTCCATTCGACCATGATTTTGTGAGGAGGGGAAGGGTAGCAAACTCAGAGAGCCCCAGTTGAACTATACCTCTCAGTTGTCCATATTTTTGCAGAATGAATAGATATTTGCTTCTTATTTTTGGTTTGTTCCTCATATAATTTGTGGTTTTCTAGCAAATAATTTAGGAATGAAGTCACTAAATGACAGACATTGAGTTTCAGACATCATAACCTTCAGAAAAATGCATGCTAATGCAAGACCTGTTATTCTATCAACTGTCTTAAGTTTATACAAGAGCAATTTTTGGTAGTGTTTATATATTCCCCCAATATATTTGGCCTTGTCCAGATTTCCTGCATTAAGAGGTTGAGAGGTACGTGCAAATCACTTTGTAGAATTAGGAATATCCAAACCTCTCAAATGTCCCCACTTTTGGCTCAAAATGTTGCTCTCCCCTAATAATCCATCCTCAAAATGGCAATTTTGGAAGAAAACGTGGAGGGTTTACAATTATATATAACTGTAATGATCAAGAGTTAGAAATTACTTTTATTTCAGAAATGCATGTATATGCTCTTATTTTGAAGTTCATAGGTAAGTTTTGTTAGCCGCTCAAGTTAACAGTGTTAATATTAAAAAAGGTGTCCCTTTTTTGACAGGTTCCCAGCTGTATTGTGTGACAACTTTATATTTTTGCATCACATTTTTGGTCTGTTTTTCATAAAATTGTGGTTTTCTGGCAAATTTAGTGGCAAGTCATTATTGAAGTTAGAAAGTAATGGCAGACATTTGAGTTTCAGATTTCATGCCCTTCAGAAAATTTGTACTAATGCAAGACCTACTACTGTTCTATTATCTAAGTTAATAAGAGCAATATTTAAAAAAAAATGTCCTTATTTTTGGGCCTGTGTCCCACTTCTAGTTCTGTGTATGGCTTTGTCCAGATGTCTTGCTCTGAAGTTGAGAGGTATGAGTGTCAGAGCCATCACTGTCAGCCAGAGACATTTCAAATTGTGTCATACGTGTTGCACCCCACTCCCCATTGTAGTGGCTCTGGATGTGTCCAAGGAAGGCAAGGAGCAGTTATGCAGTGTAAGTGTGCAGAGTATTCCCCCATCCAAGGTAGACCACAAGTACGACCATGGCTTTTCATCTGTCCTTGATTTTGCAGAATGTTCTGTTTTTCTGTCATATTTTTATACTGTTGATTTATGCTTCTTATTATTCAGGAAATACATGCTGTCACAGTGCCCTGTTGCTCTGTTTAAGTAGCAATGATTTAATGACCATCAGGTAAGCTTGTCGGAGATTGTAAGATGCAAGTAAGCTTTAATAAGCATACTGTTAAATAATTACCAGCATTGAAAGCCTTTTTGTTGTTGCCATGCAGAGAATATTTACATAACTAGATAATGTATAAACCTTGGGTATTGAAATGCATATGACAGTATTTGAAATAAAAGGAAAGGATTACAGTATTTTCAGAAGCTCATTACATTTGTTGAAGACTTGCAGTCATCTTTTGTTGGAGACTTGCAGTCATCTTTGCAGGCTTTACCTGTAAACTAAACAGAATGCCAATCTATCATGTGTGGTCCATAACTTGTGCAGGAATCCTTTAAGCAATTTATCTTGAGCTTGTTTCTTGTTTGCTGTTCATTTTTTACTTTGATCATGTCTTCCCCATGAAACAAGTAGATAGTTGTGTCAGGCCGCAGGTCTTTTTTGGCTAAGAAACATTTTTACAAGTGGGGGTATCACAGAGATTGCTACTTTCAGCATGTTACTTGGTAATTTTATAAAGCTGAATATAAATTATAATTAGAACTGCAGTGCAAGGAGTAGTGTTTTGAGTTGAGTGCTGCTTGTTTTTTTATACTTGATTTTGACTGGCATTCCAGTAATGTATTTAAAAAGTAATTTATTTTTTCATGCCTCACAACCTGTTTTCATCTGGATATTAAGAAAGTTGTCACGTAGCCAATGCATTGACATTTTTTTTCTTCTACACTTCATTTTGTCTTGATTGGACTCTCGTAATGACTGTTTGGCACCCAGGGCAGTGTATTTAATTAAAGTTCCAGTTTTGAGCATAGCCCCATCCCTTTCTGGTTGGCCACACCCCTTCCCATTGGCCCCACCCATTCCGCTGTCTCCTGCAGCCCTCCTTTAATTTGAAGTCACCAGCTGCCACTGTACAGGCAACTCCAAGAGTGACCCTGTAGAGATCCACCATTATCTGCAATAGCAAGTAGATTGCCAGGTCTTTCTTCCTTAACACAGATGTATGCACTCACATCTACAGAAAATTTGGAGTTCTCACTCTACCTACTACATGCATTTGGAAGGGGATAAAACCAGAGGTCACAGAGAAACCCCACATAAACATTGGGAGGGCATGCATACTACATAGAATGCACCCTAGCCAAGAACTGAACCAGAGAAGCCTTTTGCTATGGCTTAGCAATGCTTATTTTTGTGTTGCTGTGCCATCCAAAAGGGATTATTGAAATTAAGCAACTAGTAAGAGGGCAGTTACTTTCATCAACAGACATCTGCCACTACCCAGTTGTTATAACCACTTCTGTGCATACTTCAAATGTCTGATTGTGTCAAAATGCTGACCATGTAATGCATTTCAACTTTGCTCCACATAAATAGTAACCACACATTAAAGTATTCCACGTTGCTCTATAAAAATCACAGCAGTCTTGCAAAGCCAGAATAATGAGCAAACTGCAATTAGCCATTTTCGTCCACAGCTCCAGCAATTATAACGATTTTGCCTGTGTATTTCTCAGATGTACAATTTTCATAAAGTAAAAAAAAAAATAAGACAAATAAAATAAAGGACAGACAGTAGTAAATTCAAGTATCTCACAGCTTCTAAGAGCAAGAAATTGTAACAATGGGTTGAAATCAGGGACAGATTTTAAATACTGCTTTTATTAATGTAAGGAGTTGTTAAAAGAAGCTGTTACATATTTTCTAAAGGAAATGGTCCGGAACTCAAAAGACTATTATTTATTGACTGTAACCCTCAATGATTTGCCAGAAAACCATATATTTTACGAGAAAGAAACAAAAAAGGAGGCAAATACATGGACATTCTCAGAAGCCAGGTACAGTTTCCAGCTTATGGGCCAGATTCACGAAGGCTTGCATGGAGTCTAAGAGTAGAGTAAGACTCCATGCAGCCAAAATGTCTGCCGAGCGATCCAGGAACAGCCGGCAGGGGCGTGCAAGAGAGCTCCTAAAACGACTCTTGCACGGACAGGGTTAGTTTATGCAAATTACCTCATTTGCTGCTGAAAGCTATGCAAATGAGGTAAATTTGCAATCCAGGAAACACTAACCTGTCCGAGTAAGAGTAGTGTTATTTGCAGAAATTTACTCAGTTGGCAACTGAGTACCGTTCTGCAAATAGCAAAACGGAGCCATGACAGCTCCAAATAAAGGATGCATCCAGCTGATGAAGCATGCCAATGGCCAAATATATGGCTATTGGCATTTTTATGTGTTGCAAAATAATAAAAAATATTTTTTTTCCATGATCTCCGATGTTTAAGCGTAGCGCAGCGCCGCACAAACATGTGGCGCACTAAAAATCAGAAAATCAAAATTTAAAAGCCACAAATATGGATATAATTCAAAATATTCATCTGCCATGCAAGTGAATGGCAGGCTGAAGACAACATGGCTACCGAGTAGGGGTTGCTAAGGTGGGAAGCTCAGTCTGAGAGATGTAACCAAGCATTAGTAGGCAATCCTATGCAAATGTGGATAAGGATAGTGAATCCCATTTTTTCCTGCTATGTGAACCATGTCCCTAGAGTGTAAGAGTAGGATAAGGTGAATAACAGAGTAGAAGATGGGTGACATCATGAGGGGGGTATGTATCAAAAAGACTGTAAGCTTATTGGAGCAGAGTGGCATGTGTTTGCTGTGAGTTACTCAGGACTAAAAGAGGTGTGTCTACAGTTGTCTAAACTGAAACCCAGAAACCGAAGGTGTACGCCGTGGCTATCACTAAAGTTTCTTGCAAAGCTGCTTAAACTGTGTGCACGCACGTGTGCGTGCGTGTAAACCCGTCTAAGCCTGTGTGCACGTGTGTGCGCCCGTGTAAGCCTGTGTAAGGCCGTCTAAACTTGTATACACGAATGTGCACCTGCCTAAGCCTGTGTAAGCTTGTGTAAGCCTGTGTGCGCGCATGTGCGCTCATGTGCGCATGTTTGCACTTGTTTGCACGGCGCTGCCCCCAGTGGAAACTGAAAGGGAAAAGGACGGAAAAGAAGTAGTAGGAAGTTAACCAAGGAGAACTAGCAGAGCTGCAAGGTGAAATCAATCAGAATCAGCCAATTACACAGGCAGTACACTAGTCCAGCCCAGCCCAGCACTTAAAACTCTGCGAACATCATTCCTCCATGTTTTTCTCAGAAACACTGTAACACTGCAGTCAACAAAGAGAAGTGAAAACTTAAAAAGCTTAAACTGAGACATAAAAATGTTAGGGGCTGCCATTGCTGTTATAAGGCAACATGTGCAAGATGCTGAGGGTGGTGCCATTGCGAATGCTGCTGAGCAACCCACAGTGAGGAGACGGGGAAGAGTGTACAGACCCAGGGTAACCTACCAGGGGCTACATGAGCTGGAGATAGTGGGCCACCATAGAGTGGGCAGAGAGCTCCTGCAGCAAATTGTTGAGCTGTGCAGGCCACGCCTCACACACAGAACCAACAGAGGTGAACCCATCCCAGTGGAAACCAAGGTATGTGTTGAGTTAAGAATACTAGCAACAGGTACCTTCCAGTAACCAACTGGTGATATGATGGGGATTTTACAGGCATCAGCATCAAGAGTACTGCACCAGTTCCTGAATGCTATGTCAACATGTCGGTGATCATATATATTTCCCCAATTCCCGTGAGGTATTGTCCAGCAATATGCATCTCTTCCAGCAAATAGCGGAATACCCTGAGGTAGTGGGTGCAATTGACTGCACGCACATACACATAAAAGCACCAGCTGGTGAGCGAGATAGGGCCTACATCAACCGCAAGAGCTTCCACTCCATCAACTGCCAGGTTGTGTGTGATGCCCAGGGCATAATACTGAATGTGTGTGCTGGCTACCCTGGAAGCTACAACGATTCCCATATCTGGCATCTGTCGCAGCTGTACCAGACATTTGCCAATGGGGACATCCCTGACGGTCCCCTAGTGGGGGATGCTGGATATGCACTGGAGCCGTGGCTGATGACACTCATCAGAAATGTACACACACCTGAACAAGAACTCCATAATGAGGCACACGCACAAACACAAAATGTAATCGAGCATGTGTTTGGGATGCTCAAGTCATGGTTCCGGTGCCTGGACACATCTGGTGGAGCCTTGCAGTACTCACCAACTACATGTACCCAAATTGTCATGGTATGTGCCATGCTACACAATATGATCCTAAGAAAACAGCTGCAGCAGGAACAGCATGGGGCAGGGCCAAACAGCCCCCCACCATTGCCAAGGCCTGCACAGGCACAGCATGACTCAGAGGTGGAACACGCTGAGCCTGCCCCAGTAGGCAGAAGGAGGCGTGCCCAGTATGCCTTGTCCTTGGCAAAGAGGCAACGCATAGCTCATACACTGGCTCAGTAGGAACCCTGGAAATGATACCTCTCTCTGACTCGCACATACAATAAAAGGGATGCCTAACTTGACACTACCTATTTCCAAACATGTATAGGCAGTGTAGTATGTGCATCCGACATAGGCAGCCCTGCAGCACCATCTGAGGCATGATTGCCATGTTTTAAGCAATATAAAGCAGTGCTAAGCATCTAGTATATGTAAACAAAATTGCTTGTGCAATGTTGGGCAAGGTCAGGGCAAGTTGAGCAAAGTCAGTTAAACATACTCATATCTGCTTTACTGTTCCTTAAGCAGTCTGGTCTGGCCAGCATGAAAATACAAAGCAGTGACAGGCCTTGAACCCAGGATACTGTGCACTATAGTCACAGTACTGAACCACTAAGCCATGATAACATTTCAGTGGCACAGACACAGCAGGACAATTGTACACTAATGCAAACACAAAGCAATGCTGTATCATGCCCCTAAAGAGGCAAATGGGTAACCTTCCCCACACGCCTATGCAGACAGAGAACATCAGGCCAGGCATTGTGATGTGGGTCGTGTAGGCTATGAAGTCGCAAGCTAATATATGTGACATTGGATGCTAAGATCTGCAGTACAGTAGTATGCCTCAAGCCAGTACGATAGGCAACAGTACAGACTCTAATGGTGTCCTGTACATAGCAGTGCAGGCACAGCAAATGTGTACAAGTGTCAGGTGAAACCCACATCCTATGTACACCCACAGTAACAATCCGATGTGCCCACGGGTAGAAATGTACAAAGAATAGCTGTCCCCCCTGTATGTAGAAATGTTGATAAGTCTATGCAAAGTGTCTCATGGAAGCCTTGCAGGCACAGCATGACCTCTGTTGATCTATGACACAAAGGTGAGCCCTGCTGTAAAAATACAACTTGAGTTACCATACACATATAGTATAAATGTATATACTGTGCATGCTCATACACTCCAACAAATGTAGTGGATTTCATTCAACATCACACTGAAAGGTCATACTGGGCATGCTCACACACTTAGGCTATATACGGATGTGATAATAAGGGATCTATGGACAAATGTGTATAGTCATCTCTACTACCAGAAACAAATTCACAAAGTGGTCTGAAAATCCTGCTATGTGGTCACACAAACTGCCAAGGTCTGTGCATGTAGGTCAAAGGAGGTTGCCACTACTCAGCAGTCATCAGACCTGTCAGAGAGTACCACAACACACTTGCGATGAATCTGACTAGGCACGTTCAGCAGCTAGAAAGACCAATGAAGTACCTTAACAAGAGGATTACTGTCCTCAAATAGTTGCCCCATGCAGCAAGACTGAATGTAACCCAATCTGTACTCTGTTGCATACTGTCTACTCAGGAGATCTCTGCCCAACAGACAGGTCCATGTCATGGTTACACTCAGATCTGTTCTGAGTTACAGCTCAATGGCACTAAATGTACAGAGCCAACTGATATTGTCAACATCCTGGCAGATAGGAACAGTGTTAACTTTAACCCCCTCTCACCCATGAAAGAGCAAATGTCTATAATGGAAGACTGCAAAGTTGCTGTCATCACGGCTGCACAGGTAAAAAACACTCAACAAAGCCAGTATCACAGCAGCCATGGGACTAGATAACTTCCCAGGCTGTGTAGCATCTACTTCCCTGAAGTAAACATTAACATGGAAGGCCTACGGCTACTGAAGTTTCCAGAGGACTGCAAACTAGGAGCCATCATTGTAAACACTAAAGATGTGGACATCCTACAAAAGGGCCTCACTGAAACAGATGGCTGTTGTCCAAGCCATGGGCTGTAGCTCAATGTCAAAAGGTGCATTATCATCACCTTTGTTAAAAACACTGTAGCCAAGAACTACAACATAGGTGGTAGTCTACTTCACACTGTAAGTGTGACAAGAGACCCTGGGTCACAGGTGGACAGTGGATACAGCTGTGATAAGCACATTCCCACGGTAGTCAGGAAACCCTCTTATATGGCACACCTCATCACAAAATGTGTCTCATGCAGAATAGAAGAAGACATTGTTCCCCTCTACTCACCACTCACTAGAACTATAAAAGAGTACAATGCCATTGTTGCTATGTACCTCACAAGACAACTACAACAACTGGAAAGCCAGCAGCAATACCTCACAAAGAGCATTAGTGGCCAGAAATACATGCCATACACAGACCATCGCAAAATGCTCCATCAGTACTCCCTTGCATATCGCCTACTCAGAGGTGCTCACTGCCTAACATACAAAGCTATGTCAAACATACAGCTGTTGGATATGATCCACGTAAAACACTCACAATCACTCTGACCTTTGGACCCAAGACCATGAGTGAAATACAAAAGGAAGGGGTGTAGCCATTTACCTTATGGATATCCACACCTTCAGGTTACTGGCACAGCATGAAGCCTTGGAGACCATGCAAGTGCAACTAACATTGAGCAAAGCTGCCCATCAGATTGTAGCCTGCTACAGATCACGTACCTTGTCTCAGGAGCCTCACTTCGTATTCTGGAGAACAATGGCAAATATAAAGGTCCTATCAAACACCATTATATGAGGAGATTACAACTACCCAAACATTGAGTGGGTGAATTACTCGTATACAACATCCTTTGCCCAATGTGTCCTAGAACAGCTAGTCCCCGGAACAGCTGGTCAGCATGCCCACTAGAGGTGACAACATACTGGATGTGATCATCACCAACATGGGGTACCAGTGTTCCACAACAGAGATAAACCCCTCGCTGGTAATATCAGATCATTAAGTAATCACACTGGACATCCACATCCCACCCCCTCACCCAGTCAATGAAATCACTGTAAAGACATTTGCAAAAGCAAACTGCACACTTCCCAAGACCAAAGTGGAACGTTCCCAAGACCTCTTGCTATAGGATAATGGTATGCAATCTGCAGAATCATTTACAAGTACATCCTATGAGCATCTACAGGGATGCATGGAATGAGACATCACAAATAATACCAAGATGCACTCGTCCAAAAATAGGACAACAAGCAGGTGTTTGTAGTCCATAAATAAGCTAGACAAGAGAAGGAGGAAATGAACACATGATAGATCCAACTTCACTAAAGGAAAGGCATCACTGATCATTATCAGGAAGAAATAATGATTACCCATAAAATAATCCAAGGCCAGTTTCTAAAGACAAATAGCCAAGGAATGTAAGAATAACAACCACAAAGCCTTCGGTAGCTATACCAGACATGTAGGTGTCAACTTCCAAATTTGCTGTCAGCTACTGCAAAAAGGAATGAAATACACCAAACCAACTTTCATTGCCCACATCCAGAGGGACAAGTTCAGTGTAAACTCACCTCCATCACCCCCAAAAGGGCTTGTGTCCATCACAGAAGGATGCAGAGACCCAGATGTCATGGACATGCAGGTAAAGACAGCCCTCACCAAAGCTGAGAACATAGCATCAATGTGACTGTATGTTGTCCCAGACTGTGTCTTACACTAGGCCCATAAGGAGCTACACCCTCACCTACATTCACTGTCCAGACTCAAGCATACCACAGGCTATGTACCCAAAGAATGGCATACACTAACAGTCATCCAGCTCCACAAAGGGTGTGCCAAAACAGAACCTGGTAACCATTGCCCAGTATGTCTACTCAGCCGGGTCTACAGAGCTATTGATCAAATTGTCATGGAACCCATACACTGAGACATTGGAGATCTCCAGACACTGGACTCTACACAACTTCACCTTGTTAAAGGCAGAGCCTGGCTCCCAAACCTAGTTGACTTAATTAAAACAGTTGCCATGAACATAGATGGAGGTGAAAGTAGTCCACACAGCCCACCTAGACCTCACTAAGGGCTTACCACACCATTCCCCACTCTGTCATCATGGATAAGTGTACCAGCTTGAACATTAACAGCTATGTCACAGGATGGGTGGCCAAGTGGCTCACAGATCAAACACACATGTTCAGAGTTGCGGGTGCCATGTCCAACTCTAAGCCAGTCACAAATGGCATCACACAGGTCTTGGTCCTGGGACCCCACCTGTTCAGTAGATACTGCTCAGAGGTACAGGCAAGCATGGCAGGTGTATGGCTGAACAGGTTTGCAGATGAATGGTAACTGTGGTCCATAATTGACTGTACAGCTGACACAGACATCCTCCAGAAGTGTCTTACAGAGACAGATACCTGGTGTCAAAACAATGCCCTCAAGCTGAATGGCAAAGAATGCATAGTCATCCCCTTTGGGTAAAACAAAGTGCACACAAATTACCACATAGGTGGTAATCCAGCATGTACGGAGAAAGTCATTATGGCCCTGGGGACACAGGTAGATAGTAAACTCACCTTTGATGATCACATGGCCAAAGTGTTTAGACATTCCTTCAATGTAGGCCATCTAATGTCACCTAATTTAACCCACTTCGTATAGTCTGATGATGTCACCATCCTACAAATATACTTGTGGAAAGGATAACTCCCAGTAATGTGTATAACGTGTCGTGTTAATGCGTACTCCTGTAGTATCACAAAGTAGTTAGGTAGGGGTTTGAATCCTGCACTAGACAACTGTGTGTGCATGTGCTTGTGTGTGGTCTCCTTGGGAAGGAGTACCCTTATAGGAGAGTAGTAAAACACCTCAAAAGCGATAAACTAACCTATGTCAAGTCTGATGATGTAACCATCCTACAAATATACCTGTGGAAAAAAAGAACTCCCAGTAATATGTATAGCATGTTGTGTCAATGCGTACTCCTCTAGTATCATGAAGTAGTTAGGGAGGAGTTTGAATCCTGCATTGGACAGGTGTTTGTGTGTGGTCTCGTTGGGAAAGAGCAACCTTTTAGGAGAGTAGTAAAACACCTCAAAAGTGGTAAACTAACCTTTGTCAAGTCTGATGATGTCACCATCCTACAAATATACCTGTGGAAAAAAGAGCCCCCAGTAATATGTATAGTGAGTTGTGTTAATGAGTACTCCTGTAGTATCATGAAGTAGTTAGGTAGGAGTTTGAATCCTGCACTTGGTGAGTGTGTGTGCTGTATGTGTGTGACACTGTTGGTCAATGTGTTGTGGATTTTGCTTTTACTACTGTATGACATATCAGTATGCATTGCACATGTGAGCTAGCTGTGTGGCAAATACATATACGTACATGTTACCTCCATGATTGCATGTGTGGGAACCCTGCTTTCTCCAAGAACACAGCTGTCATCCTTGCCAGACTGTGCTGCTGCTTCCCAGACCATAGGTCACATCTGTATGCTTGTGACAAGCCCAGCCACTGCAGTGATCCCTGGCCTAGGTCATCCATTTCACACAAAGTCATTACAGTTTCTATTGGAATGTGTGTGTGAGGGTCTATGGCCGAGGTATATGTCAGATCTGTTCAAAAGCAGCAAAGTTTGTCAATGATGACTATTCATAACAGGTGTTGAACAACCTTTGTGGATATGCATGCAGACCCCTTACTGCTTATGTGATCCACCGAGGGATTTCAAAATACCTTTGGAAATGTGATTAACAAAGGACAGATGACGTAACACTTGGTTGCATGTACATATCGGTACCTGTTCATCATGTTGGTGGCTACTACCTATGTGGTACTGTGGGGAGAATATGTTCCGTAAAGGTGGATGACTATGCTTAGTTTGGCTTATAGCTTTACAGCATGGGTTTGACAACAGGCATCTGTCTGTATGATACCCTTGTGGAGGATGTGTGTGTCATCTGGAGAATGCATTATAGGCCACAGTATGCATTACCAGACGTGGATGGACATATCCCTTCTGTGATTGCTTGTACCTAAGAGAGCTATATGCCAAACAGGAGTGGTGTCAGTAATGGGTGCGGGTGAATACCAGTGGTTACTGGCATAGTATAGTACCTGAAGGATCCAAATGTTGCTGTGTGTCCTACATCTGTGTGTCAGTTGTCAAGACATCATCTAACGATTGGTTATGGTCAGGCTGTGGAAGTGATGTATACTACCAGAATGCAAAACAATGACAGATAGTAACAGTATCACCCGCAGCACAGTGTCAAACCATGTCATACACACATGTGTAGTCAGGTTCCGAAATGTGTGTAGTACAATGCATACTGGCCACCAATAGAAACTATGGAGTGTTACTGTGTAATACAGAGCATGTCACCCTGGCCATGTGTCCACTATGCACGTACATGCAGACAGTGCACCTCCACCATGTTCACAACTGTACACCTGCAAATCTGTGCTACACACATCCCACACATACTGTCCACTCTCTAACACATGCTGCCAATACTGCACACATCAGCCAAGTGGCACGTGGCCAGACAATACACAATTGGAACCAACACTGGTGTAAACAACACTACAATGACAATCATAGCATTAATGCATCATGCCTGCTCAGCTATACCTCCAAGCATATCATTGCACTGTACTGCTGACAACATGCTAGCATTGTTATACTGCTATAAAGACACCCTGTGCATCAGCACCATGGTAGCCTGCTCCTGCATCGATGTTACAGATGACAGGAGGCGGCACAGGTTTCATCATATGCACAGGGTGTGTTGTTGGTTTTCCAGAGGCCTACAGTGAGCCATCCAATCAACATGTATGTGTGTGTGTGTGTGTGTGTGTGTGTGTGTGTGTGTGTGTGTGTGTGTGTGTGTGGGGCAAGAATACTGGAATTGGCCAATGTTGATGTAATGTGTGTGGGTATGTGTTAGACCTAGGTGTCTGGAGTATGTGTGTGTGTCTGCATGCACACAGTTCCACCATGTGGCTGCCATATACGGGTATTTGTGGGACAGCCACAGACTGTACCTACGAGGCTTTACAGATCACCATCTCTGGCCACAGATATAGTACATGTGCCTGGCAGGGGTGCTACTGACACTATCAAGTACTAAGCCGGACTGGGTACTATCTCCAGAGGTGGATGGATGTACACTGGACACAGGTCTCTGCTGGGACTGCCCAGAGCCATGTGCATATGGTCTTCTAGGACGTTCTATGGACAGCCCACCCCCAACATTGCTGAGGCTGGTACTGGCACTATGGGAGCAGCTGTGGCTTGAGGGACGTCCACGGCGACTGCCAGCTGCTGATGTTGCTGGCATACGTCCACGTCGACGACTCAACCATCCCGCACTGTCCTGACACACGGACATGACATTGTGGAGGATATCTAATGTCTCTCCCCAGCATCTATCAGTGACCTCGGTGTAATGATGGATGGCACCTGCTAGGTCATGGATACTGTCAATGACGGCAGTGTTATGGGCCCACTATGCCCTTAGTCCCTGTCTGGTGTACCGTTCCATACATGCCTGTGCCTCCATGACAGCCTGGAACATGCGTGATGTTGTCAGACCTGTGGCACATCTGCCAGTGGCATGATGAGCAGCAGTGCTCCTATGAGAACCCCTGGACATCTGCCTATGTGGTACCCTTCCAGACATCTGGGTATGGCTGCTGTGTTGGGATGCATGTGCCATGGATACCACACTGTCCTGGCAAATGCCAACTGTATGCTGTCCCTCAGCTATGGGTATTGGTGATGGATGTATTGGCAGTATGACTGTATGCATGGATGAGGTGGACAGCTGTGTACTGTCGATTGGTGGCCCAACAACAAACCCTGGCAAACATGCCTGTGCCTCAACACACCTATCATCAGTATCACTGTTTTGCTCAGTGACATCAGTTTCCCTGCTGCAGTGAACCAGCCCAAAGTCAGCACCTGTGAGAGGAAGACAGGAAACACACTTTATGACCTGCACCTCTAATCTACTCTAATCTACTCCAATCACTTATCCATCACTCCCTTCCCAAATCCTATCCCTTCCTTTAATAACGCTGAAATATTTACTGGCATTCTAAAATTAAATGACCACAAAAGTATCTGCATCATCTTCCTTTACATTCCCCCTGGTAACAACACCAATACCTTGGATGACATCCTCTCTTGGACCTCCTCAAATATTAATTACGAAACCTACATAATGGGAGATGTAAATATTGACTGGCAAAAAATCATTAATCATAATCCCACCATATCAATCAATCTCTTCAACTTTACACAACTTATTAACTCTACCACCAGGCCCAACAAAACCAACCTCACCGGCTCCATCGTAGACTGGATCCTGGTGTCTCACCCAAACAGAACTACTACATCTGGTGTCACTCCCGACCCACTAGGAGACCACCTCCCTGCCTACACCCATAGAACTTCTTCCTCTTCACCATTCTCCCACAAAGTCTTGCATACTCGAAATTTATCTAACTTTAACCCCTCCACCTTCTCTGACTCCCTCAAAATCACCAACTGGAATCCACTAAAAACACTACCCCTAGACGAAGCTGTTGATTTCTTCAACTCCAAATTCCTTACTTTCCTAAACTCCCTAGCTCCAATATGAACTAAAAGAGTTAAAGCCAAGACTGCCCCTTGGCTAACTAAAGAAACCAAAAAAATCATGCAACAAAGAGATAAATCTTGGAAAAGCTATCTCCATCATAAACAACCTGCATTCTTACTTAAATACAAACAACTAAGAAACCTAGCCAAAAAACAAGTTATAATAGATAAAAAGTCCTACTACAACCATCTACAAATAAATCATGCAAAAAAACCCAAACAATTCTGGAACTCCATTAACTCTCTCCTTAAGCCTGGTACAACTAACAACCCCTGCCCTGATACTAGCAAATCTGACCAAGAAATTGCCAAACTATTTAATACCTTCTTCACCTCTACTATTGCCGCGCTAACTAAAACCTTCCACAACAACATCCCCCCACCCCCCCTCTGCCCAAGTTTCCTCCACCTCACCTCTCTCAACTCCTATCTTTGAACTTAAACCTGTGTCTACCAACCTTATAAAAAAACTTCTCTCCAAACTCAAACCCTGCACCAAAGCCCCTGACAACATTCCCTCCTCCTTCTTAAAAATTGCCTCCAAAAGTATTGCTCTCCCCATCAGTATCCTGATAAATAGATCACTACTCGAGTCCCTATGTACCCAAACTATATCACTCTGCTTTCATTCTTCCACTCCATAAAGGTGGAAAAACATTAACTTCTCCAACTTCCACCCCATAGCCATCCTCTCACCCATCTCAAAAATCCTTGAAAAATGCATTCACCTGCAGCTCATGCCATTCCTAACCAATCACCAACTGCTCTCTCCTACCCAGCATGGTTTCCACCCTGGACATAATACCAACACAGCCCTTATCTCCTTCCTACACTATGTCAATTCAGCTCGAGACTCTGGTAACTTAGTTTCATCAGTTCTATTAGACTTATCTAAAGCTTTCGATACCATCTCCCACTCCCATCTACTAAACCATCTATCTAACCTCAACATCTCCCCAAAAACTCTAACCTGGTTTTCCAGCTACCTCTCAGACAGGTCCCAAGCCATGAAATGGGGCCAATCCTCCTCCAGCTTCCTTCCCACCCCCACAGGAATTCCCCAAGGATCCATACTTGGCCCTCTACTATTCAACATCTTCATTAACGATTTCTACAGAGCTATTCCCAATACCAAAATTGTCCAATACGCAGACAACTCAAATTTGATCTGCTATGCCTCTAACCTGACAGAACTCAAGACTCTAACTCAAACCGCCTTCTCAACCACTGAAAAATGGATGCACCAAAACCACCTCTCACTAAATGCTAACAAAACCTAGATTCTTCTATTCACTCATTCTAAATCCACCCCCACTGAAAAAAACTCATTTCAAATTACTAGCCTTAACAACCCCATCAATGACATTGTTCCCTCTGCCAAACTACTAGGGGTCACCATTGATGAACACTTAAAATTCAATACCCACATCCAACTTAACATCAAGAAAACCTACATAAAACTTGGCCTCCTATACAGAAACAAACAATTCTTGTCCCCCTCTACTAGACATACCTTGGCCACTACCTATCTCCTCCCATCTCTTCTATATGGTGCTCCTCTGTTTACAAATCTATCTTCCATCCTAACCTCCAAACTGGAAGTATGCTACAATAAAATCTCCAAATTTGCCACCAAGGCAACTTCCCTCTCCCATCACTGCACCTCCCTTCAAACTTTAAATTGGCTTGAACTCCCTAATCAACTAGACTACCTCCAAATTGTCTTAACCCACAAACTAATATTTCAACCTAGCAGCTGCCCTGCACTATCAAATATTCTTCAACCTTATACCCCCCCAGACCCCTCAGATCTTCTCACCAAAACCTTATATCCATCCACAAACCAAAGCACCCAGCTGATCAGCTTCTAATCTCCTTTACCCTAGCTAAAAAATGGAATGCCCTGCCCTCTACTCTGAGGACCTGTGACAACCTACACTCCTTCAAAACACAACTCCACTGCCACCTGCACACTCAAAGAAAATGTAACTGTACTCTTCATTCTATACCTCCCAAGCTCCCCTCCTCCTTCTCTCCTGGCTAAACTTTTTACCTCTCTAATTTGCCTCTTAGTCATACATTTGTTAATGTAACTAACATCCCCTCTTCTAATCCTTATGTTCTATGCCTGTCGTCCTCCTGGACAATTCTTCTTAACATCTTAGTTGCTTAATTTTAAATTAATTCATACTGTATACCAACTGTTTTTGTAGAATTTCCACCTATTTGCAATAATTGTTCTTTGTATTTTAATAGTATTTTCATTATGTGATTTAACATTGTACTGTGGAGCTTTTCTCCCCGGGCCTCCACTGAAAATGGGCTCTCGAGCCCAGTGGACCTCCCCAGTCACCAAACTGAAATAAATAAATAATAAATAAACATGATGTCGGCACACATGCACACATGTACACATGAACACATGCGCACATGCACACATGAACACATGAACACATACACACATGCTCACATGCACACATGCACACATGAACACATGAACACATGCACACATGCACACATGAACACATGTACACATGCACACATGAACACATACACACATGCACACATGCACACGTGCACACATGAACACATGAACACATGAACATATGCACACATGCACACAAATGCACTCATCACTAAAACACACACACACACACACACACACAAACACACACACCACCAGCAATCCAGAACATACTCAATAGCAGGTGATGGTGGGGTACAGTATCACAAGGCAAACAGTTATATCACACGTGTCAGCATGCAGGACGTCTGTTATCCAACAGCATGCAATGCGGGTGTTGACAGCCCTTGCCAATAACACTATACATGTCTTTGATGCATGTGTGTTGTTGTTCAGTGATTGGCCTCACCCTGGAACACACTGTGTACATGGACACAACAGTGCTGTGCAAGTATTATAAGCTCTGCAATGTCCTGTGCACCATCTCTCACAGGTATACATACCATGGCTGGATGTGCATCTGTGTGTCACATAGATATCCATTTCTGAGTAGAGCATCTGTGTCTTCAGCAGATATTTGTGGACACAGGATTAGCACATGCATGTTATGTATACACACAGGCTGAGAGGTGCATGTTAACCTGATGGAATGCCATTGCTCAACATGGCCATTGTACAGTGGTTATGGTGAGTGTAGGACATATTGTGGACATGCCAGTGCCAGACATGACATGGCATGTTACAACACAACTGCAACATTAAACATCACATGGACACAGTGTGTGTCATGTGATCTACACACTCAATAGCATTACAAGACATATATGTGTCACTTTGTACAAATGGTGATTGCTATGCATATTGTGTATAGGTGCCTATGTTTGCACACACACAACACTGAGGTGCATAGCAGGTAATGCTATGTGTAGTACTGTGGTCACTGTAACTGGATGGGGTGTACTACCATGAGCCATCATCATGCAGCATCATGTGGTCACTCAAGGCTACTAATGTGTGCCAGACCAGCACATACCATGCTGTACCGGAACTGCAGTACCATGGCTACATTCACCATTTCACAGCCAGTTGTTACATGGGTTTGTAAGGTGCACAACAGGGGGCATTGCCTACCATGAATGTGTAATGTGTTGAAGAGTGTCGCACAGCCACATGTGAGGCATCTACCCCTCAGGTATATTATGTGTGCTGTGTGGATGAAGTGTGGGATACTGTAGTGTGACCTTACAGCGGGCATCTGAATACATCATGTGTAGCATGTCAACGTGTACTGCGTATGACAATGCTGTGTGCATGTGTATCGACTCTGCCTATCCAATGTCCACATCAGTGTTGCCACAATTGTGTGGCATGCTCTGTGTATTGTAGGTGTTTTAGGCAGCTACCCACGTTACTAGGATGTGCATAGTCTCACAGCAAACATGCACAGCATGCATTATGCGTATGTGTGTTACGTGTACATGGCCTACACCTCACCTATGACATGCACATTTCATTAGCAGTATTAAAGGTAGAACACACTCACCAGCATGGGTCGGTTGCCTTGCTGTCACACCAGAGGGACCTACAAGAATATGAGACACTTTGTCAGTGGCAACAACTGTGGCATTGCTACTGTGTGTTTGCAATCGTACAGTAGTACAACGGTTGACAGTTACAGGCCTATAGGTTGTATTCCTAATTATTACTATTGCACAACCCTAGGCACCACATAGTCTAACTACACAGTACACATCTCACATAAGCATGCTCTAACAATAGAGGTAACAGTAGTCTACAGCTATGCAATGTTACCTGCACGCTCCATTTCAGCTTGCTGGGTGACTCCGACCTCTATGATGACAGACGTTAGTTGTTGGGGTTGTTGTTGGCCAGGAGCCACCTGGCTCAGGAGCAGCTCCTCCACTCTGGTGAGGGGGGCATGGATGGCTACCCCCCCCACCTGTGGCAAGCTGCTGTCTGCGGATATCAGATGCATGCTGCTGGACATGTCTAATTAAATCACTGCAGTGATGGTGTACCTGCTCATATGTCCAGTTATGCATGCCTATGTCATTTACCTGACGTACAAGCTCTTGTCACAGTGCAGTCCGCTCATGCTGGTCCTGGCTGGTTCTAGAGAACAGCAGGGCGTACTCCTGCACCAGGCTGGATGTTATAACCTCTTCCTCTGCCGTGCTATAGGCGGGATTACGATGGTGGGACATAACCCTAGAAGACAATGTAACAATATGTGTAAGCAAGTCATGAGGCACATGTATAATTCTAATGTACAGATATCAATTAACTGCCATATATAGCAACCTATTAACTATCAGAAGATACACACTTTCAATACCACATGTCAGTACTCAACCCACAACTGACTGACAGTGCCTGGCACACTCTATATATCACTGGTATACCACTCTAGTTGATGGCAGACCCCTGCCTAACATATGTGCACATTCGTGAATATAGGTGGCATACTACTGTACTACACTATACATGTTGCTAGATACGCAATTATATCCTGTAACACACATATGACTGAGGCCATGGTACAGGCATACACACACACACACACACACACACACACACACACACACACATCAGACATACATACCAGACACATAGGTATGGCAACACAGATGACCTTTACCTGTGTACCTTACAGTACTGTGTGTCAGTAGTTATGAGACCATATGCCTGAAGCATGTAATCTGTGAGGACTACAGGGAACACACATGGAACAGTGGTTCCAATAAATGTGGACGTATACCATACTGTGCTGTTTAGGCATACAGCTTCAGGTAGTACTACAGTTCATACAGGAGTTGGATTCACCAGCAGTAACACTCAATAAGCATGCATGTACTGCTTTAGCCTACAATGGGCACCCCAGTCGACAACAAGGGACTATGTCAGAATGTATGGCATACTGCTTTTTCAGCCTAGCAATTGTATACACATCTTTTGCTGGGATCACAGCTAGGACACATAATACCATGACAGAAACACTTTTCCACTAAGCTATCACACATAAACCAAACTCTGACACATTCACCACCACATTCACCATCACACTCAGTCAAACTCACATAGCAATTATTGCAACAAGTACATGTGGGTGTGTATCACTTCATAGGTAGGTGAGAGGCTATTGGCCCTAGGGCCTATAGAAGCCTAGCCATACGCTACCCTGGCCTTTGACACACAGGTCATTGCATTTCACATGGCCCTGTCAAGCAGAGACACAGAGGTGATTGCCTGGGTGTATTCACTATCTCCCATACAATCTTCATGATTATGTATGATGACTGTTAATTAGGAGCTTTGTTTGCTATGGATAGTTGGTTTGTTCCAGAGTATGGCATGTCTCTGAGATGGGAATCTATCCCTCCAGCATGTGCTGTTTATTGTGGTCAAAAGGTTTGGGTCCCTAGAGCATGTAGCTCATAGAGATTGTGATCTGTTTATGTGCAGCATGTCCAACAGCTCTGGTTTTTACATAGCTTAGCATGTTAAGCAGAGGTCATCTGTGGGTAGGCGGTATGTGACACAGTGTATTTGTGGGTTTGTGAGATGGTTTGCATAGGGCATCTGTTTGAGGCTGGTATTACTCTTTGTGAGGTATGTCTTTGTCATTTCCAGTTGCTGTGGATGTCTTGTGAGGTACATACCACATGGGGCATTATACTCTATAATGGGCTCTATGTGTGATGAGTAGAGGGGAACACTGACCTATATTTCCTGGATGACACACCTTGTGTGATGAGGTGTGGCAGGAAGACAGATTGCATGACTAGTGTGTCACTGTGATTATCAAAGGGGAGACTACTGTCCACCTGTGTCTCGTGGTCTCTTATCACACTTTCGGTGTTAAGTAGACTACCACCTATGTGGTAGTTCATGGGTACGGAGTTTTTGCCAGAAGGGATGCCAATGCAGTTTCAACATTGAGCTTGAGTCCATGGCTTTGTCACCAGGCATCTGTCGCAGTAAATATGACCCTCTCCCTCTCTCTCTCTCTATATATATATATATATATATATATATATATATATATATATATACACACACACACACACACACACACACACACACACACACACACACACACACACACACACACACATAAATATAAACATACATTGGTGTACATATAGATATACATATAGGCACATATACGGCCCACCTTGAAGGTTGCGAGGTATACTGTTATGTACTAATATTGCACAGTGTTGTGCGGAATGCATTGAAGGTGTTCTTAGCACATGTAGCTTTAGCAGGCCTCACTGGCTGCAACACTGCAAACCTGACAATTCATACCCACAGTGTTTAACCACCACATGTCATATACCAGCACTGTATGCTGTCTTGTTTGCCACACACTACAACCTACACAGAAGTATGCACATAACAACCTTCAACAACATATATATGTCCACCCTTCACAAACAGTTGCAGTATGTCCCTTGCTCTATGCACATGTATAGATGCTAATATATCTGACACCGACAGATCTCTCCGTATGTGTGTGCCATACACACACAAGGTCCACACTGTTGTAAGTCCATGGACCTCATGGCTGACCTGTTGGGCCTTGCTGCAACATGAACAGGTGTCACATGTGAGCACACAGTAATATTAGAGGGTGTATATATAGCTGCAAATGCTAGATTAGCATACTAGACTGGTACAGCTGTTTCCAATGCTAAGCTACACGTTAATATGACTATCATGCATTTGTTACTCTGTCACATCCTTGTTTATATAACTGTATGTGCTACTCCCCCAAACAGCCATTGTACACACTACTGTACAGAACACAGATAACATGGATCAGATGTTTGACATTTAATGCTGAACTACATATATCACAGTCATATCCCACGGCACACAGCTTCACACTGATTTCTCCATGGCAGTAGTTATGCAGGGCATCTGTGCATAGATACGTACTGCTGCCACATATGGATGATTCAAAGTATGTAGAGTACTCTTCATAAAGATCTACTACATGCCAGTAAATACATATCAGTTACATACCTTTACTTTGTAAGGGTTTGTATTATTACGTTCCATGTTTGTAGTAATAATTTATATATATATATATATATATATATATATATATATATATATATATATATGTATATATTTTTTTATGTTGATTTTTTTTTTTGCTGTTGCTGTGGCTGTTGCTGTTGTTGTTGCTGGTGTCTGTCTGTCTGTCTGTGTGTGTCTCTGTGTCTCTCTTTCTTGCTTGCTTGCTTGATTGCTCGCTCTTGCTCTCTCTCTCTCCGTGGCTGCAATGAAATGCTTGCATGGGTGGACAGCAAGTACAGCCTGCTTTTAGAGGTATCTGCACATGTGCATGTGATGGCCTCTGCACCAATTGGTGGCCACCATTTGGTAATTGCATGCAGCCTGCTGTGTGGTAATTGCAGTACTCACTGTCATAGCAACCCAATACTATAAATTGCTAGGTCAGGTAGGCGTAGGCCTTTCAGCTTTCCAAAGTGGCGCCCATGCTTGTTTGCTGTGGACACCGTAGTGTAAGTCAGAAGGTTGGTATACTTCTTATATATGAAGCTAAGGTTGTAGCCAATGATTTGAATGTTGTACTCAGACCTGAATGTTGCCACTTCCAGTACACAGTTGACAGTGTAGACTTGTACTCACCCCTACAAATGCTAACACAAGCTACATGGGAGTATTTAGTTTCTTTTCTACTTATACAATTAGGTGGCATACATATGTAATTATTGAGATGTATTCATTTGGCACATGAACTGTTTGGGAACTGCTATACTGTGGATATTAATGTACTCACTTCTGCACAGTTTGTGCTTTTTATTTTGTTGACATTATCACAGGATGCTCATGGAAACTGAACAATTCCAGTACTGAGTATGCCTACCTACATCCTTGCTGTACCTTAAACACAGTGGTAATTTGTACATTTGGGTGGGATACTGTGTGGGGGTTGTAGAGTGCTGCAGTAAAATTATTTCCTGCATGAATGTGTGGTTCTGTTATCACAGTCATGTAATGCAATTCCACAATAGCTGCTGGTAAAGTTCCACAGGACAGGCTTTGTGTTATGGCATTCCTATCTTTCCTTGACATTCACACATTCTGATGCATGATATATATATTTCAGTAACAACCTGCTGTATATTTACTGTGGCCTAGTGGTATTTCATGCAGTCTAGTGTGTCCAAGGTCCGGGGTTTGAGACTGAAAGTGGTGTTTTATTTTGCTGCTGAGCAGAACAAGGGCCCTCATATGCAGGGTGACTAAGGCACTTTTAAGCAGTTGTAAGCGGGTTTGTGCGACACTTAGCTATACTTAGCTAAGCGCACACATGCGCACACTCACTCAAACCCACTTACTGCTGCTTAAAAGTGATTACACCCGCTAACCCCCGCGCTAATTTCTTTGAAAGAAAAGAAAATGGGGAGATAGGAAAGTGGTGAAAAAGGGGTGCAAAGAGGGTAAGACAGTAGGAAAAACAGCTTGGAATGTGCAAGACGGGTGTAGGGAAGGTCCATAGCTGCCCATTTCTTTGACAGCAACAGCTGTGCATATAGTAGTAATTTGGAGGGAATTTTGAAACCTTCCACCCCTGAGAGAGGGGTGAGGACAACGAAGTATGTTGTACTGCCAATTGAATTTCAGTGTCTGTGTCCAGCGGACATTTGTGTAAAATGGGCAGCTATGTATGGAGCGTAATTTTTTTGTGGGAGCAGATTGCCCTTTTTTTTTTTTCAGGTGAGAGTGGAATGTGGGGTAAGGGAAGTAGGTATATTTGGGGAGGTAGGTTGGGGAGGTAAACAGACAAGACAAACAAGACGCATACAGGGGCAGAAGATGACACATGGGGTGGGTGAACACAATTGGCAGGAAAGGATGTTTGGAAATCGCAAGCCCATGAGCCCACAGATGGCAACAGTGGAACTGACATCCCTACCCATGGGCAGTCACCACTGCACCTTTACAGCCCAGAGAGTGGCTGTGCTGGGGGCTGCGTAGGAGGGGCAGGCTCACCCATGAGTTGTGCCACTCTCGCCTCGAGCTGGCGTAGAGGATCAGCGACTGAATGCCGGATCTCCCTATACACCACAGCCCGGACCATTTGGAGGGTGATAGGTGGCCCTCCTCCGGCCATGCTTGCACAGGGGGGATGAGCCCCATCCCCTGTGGTGCTTCCACCTGAAGGTGCCACAGAGCCAATGGAGGAGGAGGTCCCAAGCTGGGCACCGGACCTGCTGGTGCCAGGTGCCATCACCAGCTGAGGTGGGACAGGTGGGTCCGCTGGGACCGGCCTTCCCATACGTTCTATGTTTAGGAGAATTTAATGACATTATGGGTTAGTAACAGCCAACAGCATTGCAAATTAGTTGTAACAGCATGCAGTAATATTCCCATTAACCCAACACACCAGAGTTCCAACAGTTGAACAGCAAGCATAACACATGCATATATAGAACAACAGTGGACATTCCAACAGCATGCAGGATTGATTGGTGGCAACAGGCCACCAAGATTGCGGTGTTTGAACAGAGCACATGCATCAAAGTAAATGCAGATATTTATAGAAGAATAGGGCATATGTCCCAACAAATGTTTTGAGATTAGACATCCCCATTGAGGTGTGGAATTGCATTGTTTATGCGCATACAGTTGGGTGTAAAAAGATACCTCCATTAACATCTTATATGTACTTATAGTTTACACTACATTCCTATTGACTGCAGGTGTATATCCCCTACATGTATTATTACACTAGACTACGTGCATTAAGTTGTGCAATGGGTTTGGCTAGTTCATTATATACCTGACCTATATCTGACATACTAACTGTCCAGGATGCAGATGTTACTGCTACGTATTTATATATTTTATTTATATTTATATATCTACATATCTGGATGTGTTCACGTGACATTATCAGTTATATTTCTACAGCCCCCTACATTTCTAGCAGCACACTCACATTTCTGGGGAACAGATTAACAAGCTACTTGTGTGCCAGATTTACCTATGCATGCCAGCCGTTAACCAACTGTTGAGGATGGTATATATGCTTCACAGCTACTGGCACTCCTTTCATTCACTTTATATGGGCCTGCCCAACTGTGGGTTGACAGCGCTTAAAACAACAGTACTATTTATATAATGCAAGAGTACAACAACATTTCAGAGTAAGTGACATGGACACACTCCAGGTATTATACCTTTATTAATTACATTACACACTTTTCTAGAGGCTCTCTCATTTATTTGATATTACAGTGCATGCAGAAGACTTTTTCAAGATGTATTATACCTTTATTAATGGGTTACAACACTCTTTCTCAGGCTCTCTCACTTATTTTATATAACAGTACATGCAAAGAAATTATTCAGGGCATTTTATGCCTTTATTATTGGGCTACAACACTTTCTTTCAGACTCTCTCACTTATTTTATATGACAATACATGCAGAATAATTACTAACCTGCCTGGTGGCGCAGCCTTAGCAGCCTATCTGCATAGGTTTGCTGATTCGCAGCAGGGACACCTGCAGCTGTGAAGTAAATGAAGGCATATTGAGACATACCTGTCCATTATATAGACTACAATAGCTATTCTTACATACTCCATTCCATGGATACCTACTCAGTAGTGGGGCATTGTCATTTCCATGGGGCTCCTGTATCCACTGGTTCAGTTGGTCCTGCTTCTGTCTCTTCAGGTCTGCATGGTGGTGTCTGACCTGCTCACCAGTCCGAGGGATGCCTGTGGCACTGGTGAGATCATGTGCTAGACAGTTCCAAGCCTCCGCTTTGTACTCCGTGCCTTGGAACTGGCCCTGCTGGAGTCTTGCATCATGATGATGGACAAGGAGCCAAACCATCAGTTTTGACTCCTCAATGCCCCACCGTTGCGCTCGAAAATGAGAGCCCTCTCCAGCACCGGCCATTCTGACTGCAGATGGGAGCTACAATCAGTTATGGCGATTATTCCCGCCTATGGGGCTTAAATATGGCTCATTTCCTGCACTTATTTGTGATTGGCCAGTTTTGAAAATTCTCAGCTGAGTGCAAACCTGCTTAGCACTGTGTAAACTTTCATTAATATGTATACGTATGTTGACAGTGCATGAATAGCAAAAGCTGTCATGGCTTAGTGGTTCTGTACTTTGATTATGATGCACAGTATCCCAGGTTCAAAGCCTGTCATTGCTTTTTATTTTATACTGGCCTGACCGGCTAGGAGGTGTGGCTATGTTTAGCCAACCTTGCTCTACTTTGCCCAATGTTGCTCTACGTTGCTCTACGTTGCCCGACGTTGCCCCACGTTGTGTTAGTTGGTGCGGTGCACAGCTCCACGCAAACATGTTTTGTATGCGCTAGTTGGCAAGATGCGCAGCTACATGCAAAGCTATTGTGCTAGTTAAAGCAGTGCTTAGCTATGGGCAATTATATTGCGCTAGTTAAAGCAGTGCTTACCTATGGGCAATTATTCTTAAATGTGCTTAATACTGGTAAATGTTGCTTAGCAGTGCTTCACATTGCTTAAGATAGGTTACTTATGCATTCATTAGTATGCATGACCGTTTCACCCTCTTATATATATTTAAAATATCATTCACTACTACATAGGCCATTTCAATGCATTTTAATAGAATTTAAAAGGTAAATGTCAGGAATTATTTTTATGCACAGATTTCCTAATGAAAATGGAAAGGGGAGTGATGGGACTCGAACCGGGAATGCCTCTTCTTTGTGTGAAGACTCTACCACTACGCTATTGCAATTTGGCTTAATTTGCATATTAGTAGCTTATTATTCTCTTCAATGTCTAAACTGCTTACTGTAGCTAAGCAATGGGCACACCCGCGCATACACGCGCAAATACGGGCAGCTATTTCGGGAATTATAAAAAAAAATTGTTTTACATTTTATTTCATTTATACAGGGCTTTTTAATGTGGGGGAGTGTAGTGTTGGGGGTATACACATTTGAGCGGACTCACTCATATCTGATGACATTTGCAGAGTTAGGCACTTGCAGGGGCGTAGATATTTGGACTGCTCGGCAGCCTGACATGCCCCCTGCACTCCTACATGCTCTGTGTTAGCCAGGGAGTTGTGTCAGTACACCCTCATGCATATGCATGACGCGCTGACATCATACTCTTAGACAGCCATCTCCGAGTAGGGCTTCGTTCATCCTACATGGAGGATTACTGAATCCCCCCCCCCCATGTCATACAAATATATGTTAGATGAGCCACTTAGAAGCATAACTCATCTGTCAACTTCTTTCCTCAAGAAACAGGGACAAACCAAAAGTAATGCATATAACACAGGACCAAAATCAGAGCACTTTTTAAAATAATACCATGCTCTGTCTAGAAGGATAATAGATCGATAGTTTTTGCATCAACACATTTTAGGAATAATAAGAATCATGAAATGCTAATGTCTGGCTTTACTAATAGAATGCAGTCCTCAGTGACTTACATTTTTATGAGAGACGGGATGAAATATGAGATAAGATCAGGGACAATTGAGAGGTATGCTGAGATATACACTGCCATAATATCTGGTTGTCTGCCAGGGCAAAAAAAAAAATAATAATCAACTTATGGGCTGCTATCCAAACCGTCTTTTCCACAGGACTTTGCTTTTGAGTCCAGCATTCAAAATTTCAGGGTTTTTAGCTGAAGTTCCCCCCAACACACACACACAGTCTGCACAACAAATCCTGATTCATAAACATCATGGGTGGGATTGAGCCAAAAGTGCAGAATTTAGGACATCTTGAAGAGGGGTGCTGTAATAGCAGCATTTTTCCCCTGGAAGTAAATGGTTAAATAAATGTGCAAGCCAGAGAAACATTCCTAGCTGAATGGCATCCTAGGTGGCTGAATTATTTGCCTATGTATAAGGCCAACCATGACTGTAACTTTAAACTAAGATGGATGGGAGGGAGAAGTATTACAGATTCTAGATGGGGGGGTCATTACTCAGACATTAGGCAGAAGGATATAATGACACAGCATAGAAAAAGAATAAAAAGGATTACTTAATTCAAGGTGAGATAGTTTCATTCTGCAATGCAATGAGTCTGGGTAGAAAGATAGAGGAACTGCAAGCAGTAATGCAAGTGGGAAGGAATGGTATGGCAGGTATCACAGAGACATGGGCTAAAGACAAGAGGGGGTGGGACATGGAAGTGCCAAAGTATAGGTTCCTTAGGAATAACAGAAAAGAGAGGGATGGAGGGGTAAGTAGTAATCTGTATAAGGTAGGGCATCACATTAGAGACTAGGAAAGAGGAAAAAAACCTCCCTAGAGAGGACAATACAAGAGAAATGTAAATGGAATAACTTAGGGCAGAGGCAAAGCTGTCTCAATCACAGCCCTATGCTAGTACTAGCCCCCTACCCCCTTCCATTGAAGAGCAAAAAAAAAATAAACACTTCACTGTAATAACCTGATTACTACATTGTAACAAATCGGGTGATCAGGTTATTACAATTACAGCCACTCTGCCTCCAGATAGGTCTTCAACTGAAAAACAAAACAAAAGGATGATAGATGACCAATCACGTCCTTCCAACACTTTGCACCTGGGGAGATTATCTCTCTTGCCCTACCCTAGCTACACTTCTGACCTAGGGTAAACATCCTGGAGAGTTAATAGTACAAGAAGAGGGCGTATCGGCACCAGTAGAGTGTATTGTCTCCAGAGACTAGTCAAGTAACAAGGAGTGAGAGAGAGAGAGAGAGAGAGAGAGAGAGACAAATGGAGTTGGGTAGGAGGACAATGGTTGTACTCAAGCATGATGGGACTTTGACATGAGCAGATATGGGGAATCCAGATCTCCAGGGCAGAGTTGGAGCAGGAACTAGGTGAAGTCTTAGAACACAGATGGTTCAGGCAGCTGGATCTGAACTGTACTAGAAAAGATTGAATTCGGAATTGGTTCTGAAAAAGGGAGATGGGGTCAGGGATATCCAAATGAAAGCACTTTTAACAAGCGGTGGTTAATCTGCTATGTAATTTAGAGTACAAGATAGGGAATGGGAACAAACAACAAGAACAAAAAAATGGTGTGGGTGCTGTGGGGTGGATTATGCTGAACTAGGGGAGATGGCCAATTAATCACAGTTTAACAAAAAATTACAGGAAAAAAATTTGATTCATGTCATGGCCACCGCTGAATCCTACTAAGGATAAACAAAAGCACTGAACCTAAAAATACAGAGAAATTATTATTTTTTTTTCTTTGCAGGGGCAAGATATCCTGCATACCCCTAAGTATACTAACTCTTTCCTTTACCCATAAACCTTCACGCCTTACCCCTCTTTCTCCCCTTGCCTTGCAGTGTAGTCATAGAATAAAATTATATAAATTAGTCTTTGTTAATGCTATTTTTGTCAATACTGATAATCTCTGTTTCAAGCATGTTTCATTGTAAAATTCCAAGGTGAGCCTGAAAATGGTCCATTGAGATCAGTGTTCTCCTTTGGTTAACAAATCTGAAATAAAATAAAAATAAAAAACTCTGCTGTTGAACTACCATGGAGAAAGGGCAAAGACTGTATTGAAATTTTACCCTGCTCCCCATGTGCAAAACTCTAATCTCTACAACACTGAAACTGAACTGGAGCTGAAGTTCAAGTGGGTCGGCTTTAATGAATCAAAATATTGATGCTCAGCACACTGACCACACTGCACCTCCTTTGCACCAGCATTATATATTACTAAAATAGACTATTTTAACCCGTTGTTGTGAAGGGAGCTGTGCCATTAACCCCAATTTCCCTTTCCTTTGAGTCACTGTGACTTCAGAGGTAATGTATTTACAGATCTTGGATGTAGGAGCAGAGCCTCCACATTGGGAGGGTGCAGTAGGCTGTAGCCTTCCAGCAAAAGACATTTACAGGACTATTTAATGTCCAGTAATATGTCATGATCATTTACCAACAGAGGTAACTTTGTCTCTGGTAGATCATGTGAAATGTATTACAGCTTGAAAGTTAAAGTGGACCCATTACGACAATTTAAAAACAGTGCAACATCTACAAGTAAATATCAAAAAAACACATAAGAAATTTGGCATACTTTACCATCATTACAGTTATATCTCTCCCTCTACCAGGCTTGTTCTCGCTACTACTTAACTCATCCATTCCCTCCTATATGGTGCCTCTATCCTTACTAATCTGCAATCTTCCCTCAAGTCAAAACTCTTCTCCTGTTACTACAAAATTTCAAAATTTGCAACTGGCCATAGATCCACTATCCATCACTGTATTTCCCTACGTCAACTGAACAGGCTTGAGCTACCCAACTATTACCTGTACCCAACTTATCCAAGCACACAAACTTATTTTTAGCCCCTCTCTCTGCCCCTCCCTTGCCTCCACCTTCAAAATCCATCTTCCTGATAGATGTATCAAATCTAACTTCCAGAATCTAATAGAACAGCATAAACCTTCCTGTTCACCAGGCAAGCACCTCCTATCCTTCTCTCTAGCACGCAATTGGAATTCTCTTCCACCTCTCATTCATACCACTAACTGACTGTCTTCAAAACCCTACTTCACTCACACCTAACTTCACAATGGGAATGCTCTTGCTCCCATCATACATAATTACCTTAACCTTAATTACTCTCCACAAGGTAATATATCTGTAAATAGCCTCCTATGGTATTATATCTAATAATAATAACTGTAGGAACTATTATATTTTACAGGAACTGTAATTCATTTGTAATGAAGTTTAATACATTATACTAACTAGCACCTCATAATGCCAATCTATGGCAACTTGTTACTTTGTTTTTTTTTTAATTCTCTTATTTTTGTAATTTGTTATCTTATATTCTTGTGACTTCTTGCATTTATATTTGTATTTTTGTATTCATGTATTTTTCTGGAGCTTTTCTTCCCAGGACTCCATTGAAAATGGGCTCTTCATGGCCCAATTGGATCATCCTGGCAAACAAACTGCAAATAAATAAATAAATTTATAGAGCTAATATAAAAACGTTCCACTCTGCCACATAACATAAATCATATCTGAGAGGAGTAGCTATGCTGTAATTCTCTGATTAGCACCATGACTTTGGGCAGGGTTTGCAGTGCTCTTTAGATTGAATGGAAAGTACATCCCTCCCTTACACCCTTACACACACACACATGCACATACACATAACACACACACACACACACATTCACTATAGCATGCATGGACAGAGACAGGCAGACTCACTCTTCCACATTCCATCTACATGCACATATGCACACATGGACATGAAACTAACATACCTCTCATACACACATATAGCACCACATTCCTGCTGTCCCATTTCACCTGGCATGAACTGCATCCACTGAAATGTATAGGTACATGCCAAAAAATAGCGGTGTACACTTACACATTTTCTGTAGGGAGACTTCAGTAGTATGCACTTGTCTGTCATCCATACTATACACCTGTCCTAACTAGGCCATGTAAAGGTACTATTCAGTATAGGCCTAAAACTACTGATGACTGCATTTAACTGTGGCTCTAAAACTCTAGCTGTTCACTACTGAAGAGGTGTGCTACTGAGCTGTAATATAAACACAGATCGGGAAAGGGTTGCCTAGTATGCAAACCACATTGCTCCATCCTGCATACTATGTATGCTGTGAACCCCACCTAATGTGTTCATAACAGTGATGGATGTATATCTGAAATGCTAGAAGTTTATTGTATGTTAGAATCCGTATCACAGTAAGACATGAACATTTTTTACTGCTTTAGGGATATAAGAACATATCATTACTAATAATTTCACTTAGGTCATATCCAAAGAGTTTTATTATTTTATTAAATAAAATGAAATTATTTATTCTAGTGGTGTACTTGGGGACCCTATTACAAATGGCTTAGGAGAAAGGTATGACGTTCAATGTTGGAATAAAAAAGTTGCTGAATATAATTTTGGATGAGGAAGATAAAGTTTCATTATTTTTGCTTCAGTAAGTAACCTCACCTAAATGTATTCTACCTGCAGAGGCATGACAGAACTGGACTTGACCTAGTTAAGCTGAATATGAATGTTACTATGAAACAAAAGCAGTTGGTATGATAACCATGTCAAGGACAGAGCATCCAATGCTTTAGATTTTGTATGCATTTGAGACATGACAGGGGAGGTCCAACTTGGATCTCAAACATATAGGTCAAGTTTTGTTTTGCGTAGCAGGAACATATGTGAATTTCATTGAGAGAAGATGTTGTGACCAAATGAGTGGCTGAGCCCTGAAATGCTAAGTACATGTACAGAAAGTATGAGCAACGATTGTGAAGCTCTGTTCAGTAGAAGTGGCCTACACACTCCATAAGAGACCCCACCATTTCCCGCTTACTAGTCTACAGAATCTGAAATCCTAGCATCATTCCTAGATATTAGACATTTCCAAAGGGTGTTACGCCACCCTGCCATCTGACTTTCAGTTACTGGGCTGTACAGTGTATGAACGCTGCATTATATCGACATTTCTGTGTTGGAATGGTTGGACTCAAATGTCATTTCATCCTGAAAGGAGGGTAATGTGGTATACTCAGCTTTTTATTCAGTATAATGACTATACCAAATATCCCTGACAACAAGCCAGGCTGGAGCATAAACTGTCCAACTCAACCAAACAACGAATCAAAGCCAATCAACCAAAACAACTGCCACAGAAAAAGCCACAAAATATATAATAAAACACTATTCTCTAACGCCTCAGCAGAAATATGCCTTCAAGGACTAAAAATCCACACTGTGTTACCTGTATATATATATATATATATATATATACACACATATATATATATATATATATATATATATATATATATATATATATACATACATATATATGTACACACATGCACCCAACACTAAATGACTAGCTAATTATACCAATTAACAAATTTAAATAACATATTTCCAATTACATTCTTTATTTAAGCCATAAGGTGCTAAAGTGTTATATTTAATTTATTTAACAGGAACAAAGCCAATTTTCAGCAGAGCCCTGAGGAGAAATGCTCTAGACACATGCCTTTGTAACATAGGAGGAAATCAGAGCACCCAGACCAATACAGGGAGGGCATGTAGATTCCACACAGAAGGGACCCTAGCCAAGAATTAAACCAGTGGACCTATTGCTGTGAGGTAACAGCACTACCACTGCACCATCGGTTTAAGTATATGTGAAGTATCTTTATAAAATAATTTATCTTTAATGTCAGTCAAATCACCCACCCCCTTATTATCTTGTTCCAAAATGATTCCTCTCAAAGAACAAGAAATTGCAAAAAATGTAAACCCAAAGGACTTTCTAAATGTTTATTTTTAATGTCTCTAACATGCTCCTGTAATCTTTCTTTAAATGATTTTTGATGTTCACCTATATAGAACAGTTCACAGGAGCATTTCAGGACATATATAATTCCTTCAGTGCGGCATGTAAATTGTCCATTGGGATAAAAGCTCACCACATTTATTTTAGAAAATCTATTTATAATATGTTTGCATATCGAGCCACTGCCACACTGAAGTGTGCCTATATTGAGGGAAAAGGTGTACTTTCTCAAAAGAATGAATACATTTACTATGCACAATCATATCAGCAATATTGCATCCTCTTTTGTAAGAAATACCAGGACATTTTTAAAAGTAAGTTAGACAATTCTTTATCTTTAAACAACACTGGCCAGTAATATTTCAATGAGCCCACTATCCGTTCGCTTAAGATATTATATGTAGAAACAAAAAATATATCTTTCTTATCAAAACTCCTACATATGATTCGATTATCATTGAACTGATAAATTTCTTTTTGTTGGTATGTAACTTCTTGTATATTCCCCAAGCGTTTATTCAACACTTTTTCTAAAGAATTTATTATCATCTCCTCATTATAACCCCTGCTTCTAAACATTTCTACAGTATAGTTAACTTCAGGTCATAGAAAATGTAATGATGGTAATGTTTTTTTATATGCCAGTAGCTGTCATCCTTCCCATCTAATTTCCTCATTGCCTTATGGGGAATTTTTATATCTACATAGACTTTGTAATGAGTCTGTGGCATTTGAGAAAGAAGACACTGGTAATCTAAATATGATACATTGTGAGGGAAAATCTGTAGATTTTAGTACCCTGACCCCAAAAATTTAGGGTATTGGACAGGTTTGGCAAAATATTTTGTACTACTTCTTAGTTACCTATAATAGCCTTACATTATTTAATAAATGTTTCAATACCAAAATTACATCCTAAACCAGATGCAAGAATGGCACATAACTATATGTGAAATGGATACTAGGGCTAAGCTTACACAGCTAACTGCTACTTTAGTTCTGAACATTGCAAAATGGGCTCATAACTCTGAGGATGATTCAGTGAGGGCAAGCAGCCATAGGTCCGACCGCAAAGAAATCCATGGGTAAGGTATCCATCTGGATGATGTTAATGTTAAACTTTATGATCCCCAAGTGTCTCAAAAAATATTGATTAATGTAGCCCATAGGTGAGCAGATTTGTATATGTTGTTCCCCAACAGTTCAATACTCAAGAGCTAGCCAACAACTTTAAAATAACATTTTTATCATAAGCAGCAGGTTTCCGACAGCATCAACAGCAACCGGGGAAGCAGCAGTGCACCTCTACACTCTAATAAATAGATAGAAGTACCAGCAGATGCATGTCATCTCCTAGGCCATGCAAGTATCAAGCATCGTCACCCAGGCCATGCAGGTGTCGAGCATCATCACCTAGGCCATGCAGTTGTCAAGCATAATCACCTATGCCATGCAAGTGTCAGGCATTATCACCTAGACCATGCAGGTGTTGAGCATCATCACTTAGACTATGCTCCACCCTCACCAACTCAGCCATTGTGTGCAGAGCAGTTATCAGTGCCTGGATCACTGACCTGCACATTTAACGATTCATGTCAAGTGCTGTATCCTGGAAAGACTAGGAGTCATGGCAGTGATGCCTATGGGATATAGACACATGTTAGAGGTGTTGCAGCTAACAGGTGGTGTCCTGTGTATCCTGGGAGGGACTTAGAGTTGCAGAATATCCAGTATTAAACACTGGTGAGGCTAGACATCCAGTCTGCTCCTCAGCCTTCACTTCATATGTGGGAGGGGATGTATATGAGCCCATATGCACATTAGCATCATCATCATCATTAGCCAGAGCTGACCCGCTGACATCAGGCATGTGCTGCTCTCTTATGCTGGACCCTCCACCGGTGAAATCTGTTAAAGTATAAAGATAACATAACTGTGGCATCACTGAAACATATGCTTTGGACACCAACAGATGGTATACATACTGTTACATGACACAATATTTGAATACCATATGAACACATACATACCTTGGAGTAGAGGCTGTTGCATTCACAGCCTAGATATACCTGTAAAAGAGATATTCATAGTTTTTTTTTTTTTTTTTTTTTTTATTTATTTATTTTTTTGAATTTGTCCGTGACATGGAGGTCAGAGCACTAGATGGAAATATACCTGCAATACTAATCTAGTGCACCCCCTACAGATAGTTGAACAGTCATCACTTGTCCAGTTACAACATTCAACCCATTGCCAAATATGAAGTTCTGCTCACCCTCCACAGTCAAGGATACCTGGAACCAGTTCACCTCTGTTAGTTCCTTCTATGTAGTGCACCACCTCTTGCGATGAACATGTCCCTGTAAATGTTTCATGCCTTTGCCTTACAATGCAATATTATATCAGTTACTCATCACCTCACCTATTCTATAGTCATATCATGGCCACTCACAGCACTGATGGCCTACACTACTCACTAGCACATCTTGTCCTAGAATAACTTCTCTGTTTTATCTTTGTCCAGAATGTGCATGCTACGTGTGCATAGGGCCTGCACTAATACCTCAGTCTCCTGTGAGGTGAACTTTTCCAGCTACTGACTCTCTGTTGTGGACCCATGATAAGACATTCACACGTCTGTTACTCATGTTCAGTGAGAGTGCACAATATGCACATGACTGTCCCTGGCTGACCCATATGTATGTGCTGTACCTCCTTGTCCCCATTTGGGGTAAATGTACCTATCTACTGTCATACTGTGACCATCAGCCCCCCTCCCCGTTATACTGACAGGGGTGAGGGGCATGTTATCAGTAGCCACAGTCTTGCATCATTGTGTTGATACATTATATTGCTGTGGATTTGCCATACCTCCCCCCACCTTCTGTATGCATTGCCATGCCTTCACATGTGTATCTGTACAGTGTGCCCCCCTCATAGCTGGCCTTGTAACTGCTATGCCCTATAGCAGCATTACCTCACCCATATCTAATGGCTGATTTCTTTCCTTGTTGCTGTCTTCTACCATGGGTGCAGTGCAGAGATATATTACCAGGTTTCTTGCATTCTTTCAGTATGACTATTTCAAAGTCCAAGGTCTTCTTCAGTAAAATCCTGGTTCTTCACTTGCTTGTCTTAAAGTGGTCTGCTGCAATATGGTGAATGCACTTTATATTGTGCTAAAACAGACCTCATAATATAGCACTTATGATAATGAGGGTAATAAACATAATTGTCCCTGAACTGCTCCCATAACGCATTATGTTATCACCTTCAAGCAGTGCTGGTCTACTTGTCCCTGCTTTTCCTGGGCTAGTGAGGCATCTACACACTATATTCTTACACAGAGCCTGTTAAGCTCTAATGCATTAACTACACTGCAGATGCCTTCACTAGCTTATAACTATTGCCCTACAATGTATGTTATGTGATATTCTGGCATGAAGCCACTATCTGCTCATCAAGTGGACCTGCCACATGAACACAACGTTCTCTATGTTTGGTTCAGCAAGGTTCCTGCCTGGTATGAGAGTGAAACCAGGCTATTTCTATATATCCTCTACAAGGACTTTGAAAAGTGTTTGCTAAGTCATTCTAATAGCCCATTACATAATGAGGATACCAGGCACCAGCTTACCAGCATGGTGAGTGATGCAGTGAGGAGCAGTGCAGTCAAACATAATAGTGTCTTGTTGCAGTGCCACCCTGACCTGCTTCACTAGTAGGAGGCGGCGGTTAGAAACAGTGTGTCAGGTTTTACTTTTTACTGTAAGTACTATATATTAGGTCTTTTTCACGTTTGCTTTGTGTGCTTATTTGCATCATTTTCTTTTCTTTTCACAACTCCACAATGTGTGAAGGTATTCACTTTCATTTATAGCAGCCAAAGAGCATAACCTCAACAGAGAAGCCTGCCTCAGCAGGCAGACTGCCTTTGCTGGTGGCAGGGAACATATATTATGTGCATTACTGCAGTATGCAATTGTAGTTGTATTTTAACATACATTGTACTAATGTGTTCTATTACTTTATATATTTCTTTCTCAACCTGCTAAAGGCCTTCTGTGACAGAGAAATATCAAAGTACACCTGGGTCTCTGACAGCTGATGCATCTAGTGCTGGTTCAGTGGTGGTCAAGAGGTCTGCCACTCAACAACAAGACACAGGTCACCCTTGTGAAGTTGACTTGGAGAGCTTGATGGTGGCCACTGTGGCCACCTCTAAGGAGTGGTGCTGTAGGCTACTCTTCTGAGTGTGGCCTGGAGGGGTCCTCTGTGGTCATCCAGCATCAGATGTGGAGGCTGATTGCATCAGCATCAGAGATGCACCAGGAGTTGGATGCCTGACTAGATAATGTGGAGCACCTCCTGGTTTGGCCATGGAGTAATGTGACCAGCTAGCCATGACCATCAGGTTAGCAGGTGCACAGCCTGCCCATGACATCAGTTATGGGCAGGAGCAGTCTGCCCACGACATCAGTCACAGAGGTGACTGATGTATGGGTGGGCTATCCTCTTACATAGTTTGGCATATCCCCTGTACCCTACCCTATCTCCCATCTAAATGCATCCCCTCTAGTATGTGTCTTTCCTTATATTTGTCTGTAGCTCAACTCTTCCCATCAACAGTTGTCCCCTATATGTTTTTCTCCCTCCACTATTATCACCTTATGTGGCCATACCACTCTTACCTGTGTATTATTTATGTGTGTTTGTCTGTCCCTGCAACCTTTTCTTCTCCTTCTACCCATCTCACAGAAACTCCTCCTTATCTTTCTCACATACCCTTCCTCTTCATGTATATAAAAAAGAGTGTATGACCCACAATAAATGTATGTTTTTCCCTCAGCTATTATTTCTAAAGGTTACCTTTGAGTGTTTCTCCAGTGCTTGCTTTCCCTTTTTCTTCCCTTGCTATATCCTCATTTCATCCCCATTTCTGTGATGAAACATGTTGCCACTTAACTGTGCTGACCCTCTTTGGTCTGCTCACAGTGCCCGAGTTGCAGCAATGAGGCAATTCATTAGGCATGGGAACATACATAGCCTTATGACATTTCTTTCCCTACCCTGTGACATTAACCATATGATGTACACTATCATAACACCTTTTCTACAATTCCCTAGTGTGATTTCGGCAGGAACACTGTTCCATTAATTTGCTATCCATATTTTTCTTTAGAATACCAGGAATATGTCAGCCCTACTACATGGTTAAGGAGCTACTGGCCATGTCTTACTATGGAATCCTTGATATTTAGCACTTTGTCATGGCACAGTGATTATTTCTAACTGCCCCCAGTGTTCAGCTCAAAGTTTAAATTTCCAGGGAGACATAGGTGTAAAGATGATAACAGTGAATGCTACTTCCTTATGTTCCAGTAATGTTGTACTGCCAAGAGTATCATAATTGCCCAATGACTCATTTTTCAAAAATCCCAAATATATTCACTGGTAAATTATAACATACTCAGCTGTAACACATTAACCTTGCTCGTATGTACACCTTTTGTTTAGGAAGACTTTGTCCCTAGCTCTGCAAAGAGTAATTGAGTCACAGAACACTTAAAACTCATGATCATAAATAACTTACGGAAAAAAGCTGGTCACCTACACTGTCATTCAGTTTTCTACTAAGTTGTGAAATTACTAGCTCAATGATCACTCTGCATTTTAAATAATCCTGTAAAATAAATTCTTAACCCAAAGCATAAAATGTGCATCTAAACAACTCATGTCAACAAGTCATTTATTCTGGATATAAATTAAGGACTTATAATCACACCTGGTTAAAATACAGAAACTGCAAAACAGTTTATAATCAATGACCTTTTCTTCAATTATATGTTTTATGTTGTATTACTAGCTGACTTATAGGTCTATGTATTAGAACATACTGAGTGCATTTTATCTCAGTTTGATCAAGATAAAGTTCAGTACAATGAGTGAAACATATTCTGACTGAGTTTAAATAACCTGTTTCTCATGAACAGAGGTTACAACAATTTCTAATACACAATTCCAGAGTCCCACCACCCCCACAGAAGAAAAGCATTTCTGTAAGTCTCTCCTGAATTGTTATTCTTTCAACTGCCAGCTGCCCATCTGCTCTGCTCTTCTCTTTCTGATATATATCTTCTTCAGATCTCCCCCTGCAAACACACATGAGTTCCAGGATAACATAAAGCATATTCATCACTAATCAAGCCCATAATGGAGTATAATGCCCCTTTTGGCATGTACTGTACAAAGCACCTGCAGCAAAGGGAGAGACCTCAGAGGTTTCTAACTAAGAAGATCAAGAGACTCCAGCACCTGCCTTACACAGACCAACTAAAGTCCCTGTCACTATACTCCGTATCTTAATGACTTCTTAGGGGAGACTGATGCCTAGCTTACAATGCAATCTCCGACCCAAACCTAATGAATTTTCTGCCCATCCGTAAATCAAACAGGACTAGAGCTACATGTTTCAGGGACCTAAATATGGCCTGCAACTTGAATAATACATGCTGGAGGGACAGATTTATTTCCCAGCAATTGCCACATCTTTGGAATAGGCTGCT